>NC_056737.1:778350262-778470262 GCF_019279795.1 Protopterus annectens | reverse complement strand
AGGGGGGCATGTATGAAAGAAGTGAAGCTCATTGGAGCAGAGTGGCATGTGTCAGGTGACATTTACATATCATTGAAAGAGGTATGTCAACAGGTAGGCTAGGTAAAGTAAAGAAATTAAAGGTGTATGCTGTGGATAACACCAATGTTTCTTGCTGAGCGTGCATGCGCCAGTAAACCCGAGTAAGACAGTGTGTGCGCGTGTTTGCGTGTGTGTGCATGTTTAAGCCAGAGTAAGCATATGTAAGGCTGTGTAAACAGCTGTAAGTGCGTTTGCACCGGTGTGCGCATGTTTTAACAAGAATAAGCAAGTTTTAGTCCGTGTGAGCATGTGTGAGCTGGTGTGCGCGGCGCTGCCCCCTGAGGAAACAGAAAGGGAAAAGGAAGCACACCAAATAGTAGGAAGTTACCAGGGAGTACTAGCAGAGCTAGCAGGTGAAAACAATCAGAATCAGGCAATTACACAGGCAGTACACTAGCCCAGCCCAGCACGTAAAACTCTGCAAACAACAGTCCATTATGTTTCTCTCAAGAGACACTGCAACACTGCAGTAAGCTAATAGAAGTGAAAACTGAAAAAGCTTCACTGAGACAAAAATGTTAGGGGCTGCCATTGCTGTTATAAGGCGACATATGCAACATGCTGAGGGTGGTGATAATGCAAATGCTGCTGGACAACCCACAGTGAGGAGACGGAGAAGAGTGTACAGGCCCAGGGTAACCTACCAGGGGCTACATGAGCTGGAGATAGTGGAGCACTATAGAGTGGACAGAGACCTCTTGCAGCAAATTGCTGAGCTGTGCAGGCCACAACTCACACACAGAACCAACAGAGGGGAACCCATCCTAGTGGAAACTAAGGTATGTGCTGGCCTAAGAATATTAGCAACAGGTACCTTCCAGAGACCAACTGGTGATATGATGTGGATATCACAGGCATCAGCATCCAGGGTACTGCACCAGTTCCTGGATGCCATGTCAGCACATGTTGGTGATCATGTATATTTCCCCAATTCCCATGAGGAATTGGCCAGCAATATGTGTCTCTTCCAGCAAATAGCTGAATACCCTGAGGTAGTGGGTGCAATAGACTGCACGCACATATGCATCAAAGCACCAGCCGGTGAGCGGGGTTGGGTCTACTTCAACCGCAAGGGCTTCCCCTCCATCAACTGCCAGGTCGTGTATGATGCCCAGGGCATAATACTGAATGTGTGTGCTGGCTGCCCTGGAAGTTACCATGAAAGGTTTACCAGAAAGGCTCATCCAGACTCTGCTACACTTTGCTGTGAAGGAAAGGTTAGTTTGCTGTTATTTTTTGTATTTCTGTATTGCCTTTCTATATTTTGAATACTGTAGTTTGTTTTCTTTACCTTGTGTTTTGCTTGCATTCTGTTTAACAGCATATTAAAACTTCAAAGAGACCACAGCTCTCTGTTCTGAGTCAGGCAGAATTTTTCCCTCCCTCCCACCCATTTAAGTTGTCTTGTTAAATACCACTGTCTTTCTAGTTGCCCCTCTTATGTTAATCTGACCATATATCTCATTTCTCTCTACTTTCACTGGCTTATGTGAGTAATCACAAAACCATCACTTTGAAATCCCACCCTTCAATTATTTAAATTTATTGGCCATCCTACAGTATTTCATAGTACCAAAATACAAAAGTAACCACCCTTTTCAGTCCATCTTGTTGTTTTAAAAATAGTAACTCTCCACTAAACCTTAACTTTTAAACAGGTAAAACTCAAGTTACCTACTTTCATATCTAACTTCTCTAGTGCACACTGCAGAGTGCATTCTTTCAATCTTACCTTTAAGCATCCCTGTTACTAGCACTTTCTCTAATACCTAAAAGATCATCTCTACTTGACTCCAAGTAGACTTTTCTCTATCTGTTAAACCTAGCACTTGCTCCTACAGTACTTATTACCTTGATACGCACTCTTATAGATAGCACCCCAAAAGCAAACCCCATTTCTCGGTCACTCACGCCCCGAATCTCTTTTTAAAGTTTTTGGTCTAGTCCTTCTAGCATGTCGAGTGATCAGTTGCTAGTGTCCTCTCCTGCTCAGCTGGTGAACCTGGGAATATTGAGGCAATGTTACAATTGCCTCATGTACACAGACAACCCTCTCCTCCTCCCACAAAACACAAATACATGAGAGATGCAACTATACGGCCAAACTGGAGGCTGAGCTCTCTCAACATAGGACTGGCAAGACCAGTCAGGAGGAGAAGGTTACCACACACACTATAGACCCAGTCTCACATAGTACCATCACATCCTCAAATCATACACATAAACACACAAAGACATACTCATGGCTCTGATCAAAAATCTACCAAAACAGCAGAGGCCACCAAAGCAGACACCCAAACAACCACCACCTCAGAACACAACACCTGTAACACATAGACCTCACAGTCAGAGTGTCAAACAGTCACAGCCCTTAAGGCCAAACACAATGCCAGACACACTAGTCATTGGTGACTCCATAGTCAGACACACTGACGTCCCGCTCACCAGACTGAGTAAGGAGAAGGTCACAGTAAGCTGCCTGTCGGGCTAGAATCCGCCACATAACGCAAGCACTCAGGTCTCTCAACAGCAGGTACAAATATGACTCAGTCATTGTCCACGCTGGTGTAAACGACCTGAGACGCACCTCCTTGGACTACATGAAAAGAGACATTGAGGAGCTCTCTGATTATGTAGCCCAGGCAGGTATGACCCTGACCTTGAGCAGTATCCTACCTTCACCAAGAATGATGCCACAATACAGAGATAAGATGATCAGCTTTAACAATTGGCTTAAACTCTGGTGTCATTCAAAGGGGATCCAATGTCTGTCTGCCTGGGATGACATGCTGGACAAGCCACGCTGCTTCAAGGGACGGCTTGCACCTGTCACCCCTGGGATTCCGGATATTGGCAAAGGCTCTTGCCACCGCCATAGTGCCTTTTTTAGGCAAGGCTCAAATTCTAAACCTACCACCCTAGAACACAAAAAGGAAAAAACTAAGGGTAATGCTGCTCAATGCCAGAAGTCTAAATCTCAAAATGCACGCACTCGAGGCCCTTCTCAGTATGGAGAACATCGATGTCTGTGCAGTGACAGAAACCTGGTTCAAGGCTCCTGAGAGCACCCCAGCACTATCAGGTTTTACCTCTTATCATGCTCCGCCCCAAAATCCGGACAATACAAAGAAAGGAGGGGGTATCCATATTCATCAAAGACACCCACACCTCAAGACTGGTGGCAACGACGATGCATCGGAGACCATCCAGGTGCAATTAACCATAGGCAAGACTGCTCTGCAAATTGTAGCATGTTACAGGCCACCCTCACAAACTCAGGAACCTCACATGGCCTTCCTGAAAACACTAGAGGGATAAATGTATCACCAAACACCATCATACTAGGTGACTTCAATTACCCTAATATAGACTGGGAACACTACTCAAGCCCAAACACCTAGCCCAAAAGTTCCTGGAATTCATAAACGCAAATGCCATGGAACAACTAGTCACCATCCCCACAAGAGGAGAAAACATACTTGATCTCATCATCACGAACATGGGAGCACAATGTTCAACACCGGAAGTATACCCCTCACTGGTGAGATCAGATCACAAACTAATCTCGCTGGAGGTCCTCATCCCACCCCCACCTGAAATAAAAAAGAACACAGTAAAGAACTTCTCTTAAGCCGACTTCACACTTCTAAAGACTAGTGTGGTCTCCTTTAAGGCCCCCGAGCCGACGGAAAACAGTACTCAAGCCGCTGAATCACTTACAAATGCCTTCTACCAGCACCTGCAGGACTGCATGGATAAGGCAATCCCAAGCAAAACAAAGACTTTGTACCAAAGGCAAGCGTCCACTCTGGTGGACCCCAGCCATAAACAAACTCTACAACAAAAGGAGGAAGCTACTACAAGATAGAGCAAAATCCTTAAAAGGTAAGACACCCTTGATCACTATAAGTAAACAACCAAGAGCTCTCATAAAATCATCCAAAGCAAATTTTGAAAGAAAAATAGCTAAAGACTCAAAAAGACAATTATAAGGCCTTCTTTAGCTATGTTAGAAACCTGGAGGAAACTCCCAGATATGCTCAGAACTAGTTCAAAATGATGTGAAGATTACTGATCCTACAGACATTGCCAACATACTGGCTGACAGGTTCAGTGCAAACTTCTCCCCTCCCCCAAAAGGAGAGATATCTATACCAAGCGATTGCAGCCCCCAAACATCTCCAACGCCCAAGTGAGAACTGCTCTCCAAAGCAAAAACACAGCATCCATGGGACCTGATGGTGTCCCCGCTGTGTGCTCCACTAACTCAACGAGGAACTAAACCCACAGCTAGAACAGCTGTTTAATCATAGTCTTACCTCTGGATACGCATTCCAGGAGTGGCGCACTGCAACTGTGGTCCCACTTCACAAAGGCGGTGCCTCCACCGACCCTGGAAATTACCGCCCATTAGCTTGACAAGCCTTATCTGCAAAGCCATGGAGAGGATCATAATGGACCTCATAAATAAAGACATAGGAATTTGCAGACTTTGGATCCATCCCAGTTTGGCTTTGTCAAAGGCAGATCATGCCTTCTAAACTTGGTTGACTTTTTCAAACAGTCACCAAAGCCATTGATGAGGGAAAGGCAGTCCATACAGCCTACCTCGATCTGGCTGGCCTTAGATACAATACCCCACTCGGGTATCATTGAAAAACTCATCAGCTTAAATGTTAACCCATACATCACAAGATGGGTTGCAAACTGGCTGAGTGACAGAACCCACAGGGTCAGAGTTGCTGGCGCCATGTCAGACTCAAAGCCTGTCACAAGTGGTGTACCACAGGGCTCAGTCCTGGGCCCACTTGTTTGGCATCTACTTTTCCAAGTACAAGCAAACACAGGAGGGTTATGGCTGACAAAGTTTGCAGATGACTGCAAACTGGGCCATAGTAGAAAACACATCTGACACAGATATCCTTCAGAAGGGTCTCACAGAAACGGATAACTGGTGCCAGAGCCATGGCCTAAGTTAAATGCCAAAAATGCATAGTCATACCCTTCGAAAAACAAGGTTACCCCTAGCTACCAAATAGGTGGCAATCCACTGAGTACAGAAGAAGTTATCAGGGACCTGGGGACCCAGGTTGATAGTAGTCTGTCATTCGACACCCATGTAGCTAAAGTAGTTAGGAAGACCTTCTACATTGCCCACCTTATCATGAAGGGATTCTCATCTAGATCAAGGGAGGTCATAGTCTCCCTATACTCATCACTCATCAGACCAATGATTGAGTACAATGCCCCATTCGGAATGTATCTGACCCGACACTTGCAGCAGCTGGAGAAGCCACAAAAGTTCCTCACCAAAAGGATAAAGGGTCTCAAACATCTGTCCTATGCTGCCCGACTGAAAGAACTCCAGCTCTATTCAGTCGCCACTTGCTCAGAGGTGACCTTTGCCTAACATACAAGGCCATGTCAAACCCAGATTTGATGAATATGCTTCACCTCAAAAAATCTAGATCTATCAGAGCCACAAGGGCGGAGACTTAAACCTCGACACGGCTATTAATAGGACGTGCTGGAGGGATAGATTCATCACCCAAAGACTCCCTATGCTGTGGAATAAAATCCCGGTATATGTGAGGCAGAGCACCTCACTGGCCTTGTTCAAGAGAAATCTTGACCAATGGATGGGAGATCGCAGATATACCCCAGGGATTACCTCAGTGTCACTGCTCAACAGAGGCACAGCAAAATAATGGGTATAGTTCCCCATACTAAAGGGGTGGCGTAAGCCACAAAACTAGGGGCTAGGCTTGTAAATGCCCTCGGGCAGATAGCCTAGTATGAACCTATGAACCTATGAACCTATGAATCCCATATCTGGCATCTGACGCAGCTGTACCAGACATTTGCTAATGGGGACATCCCACATGGTCACCTAGTGGGGGATGCTGGCTATGCACTGGAACCATGGCTGATGATACCCTTCAGAAACGCACACACATCTGAACAGGAACACCATAATGAGGCACACGCACAAACACGAAATGTAATCGAGTGTGTGTTTGGGCTGCTCAAGTCACGGTTCCAGTGCCTGGACACATCTGGTGGAGCCTTGCAGTACTCACCAACTACATGTACCCAAATTGTCATAATATTATCCTGCGAAAACAGCTGCAGCAGGACCAGCATAGGCCTGGGCCAAACAGCCCCCCACCATTGCCAAGGCCATCACAGGCAGAGCGTGACTCGGAGGAGGAAGCACCTGAGCCTGCCCCAGTAGGCAGAAGGAGGCGTGCCCAGTATGCTTTGGCCTTGGCAAAGAGGCAAGACATAGCACATAAACTGGCTCAGTAGGAACTCTGGAAATGATACCTCTCTCTGACTTGCACATATAGTAAAAGGGATGCCTAAGTTGACACTACCTGCTTCCAAACATGTATAGGGAGTGTAGTATGTGCATCTGACATAGCCAGCCCTGCAGCACCACCTGAGCCATGATTGCCATGTGTTAAGCAATATAAAGAAGTGCTAAACAGCATTTACCACCATGTAGTATATGTAAAGAAAATCACACACACCAACTAGCACAACTGTGGTCAATGTTGAGTAATATTGGGCAACGTCCAGCAATGTTGGTTAATACTGAGCAATGTTGGACAAGCTGGGTCTAAGTATATGAAGGTCTCTCCAAACACCATTATATTGGGTGACTTCAACTACCCAAACATTGACTGGGAGCATTACTCAAGCCCCAACACCCTAGCCCAAAGGTTCCTAGAATTTATAAACTCAAATGCTATGGAACAATTAGTCCCCACCCGCACAAGAGGGGATAACATACTGGACCTGGTCATCACCAACATGGGGACTCTATGCTCCATACCAGAGGTATTCCCCTCATTGGTAAGATCGGACCATAAATCAATCTCACTGGATATCCACATCCCGATCCCACCCACAGCTCAGAAAACCACAGTGATAAACTTCTCAAAAGCTAACGTCACACATCTCAAAACTGAAGTGGAATCCTTCAAGACCCCCGGGCCAGTAGAAACTATGGTTCAAACTGCAGAATCCTTTATAAACACATTCTATGAACACCTTCAGGAATGCATGGATCGTGCTATCCCAAACAAAACCAAGACCCAATCATCCAAAGGCAGGTGTCCTGCCTGGTGGACCCCAGCCATAAATAAGCTGTACAACAGAAGGAGGATGCTACTACATGATAGAGTAAAATCCCTAAAAGGGAACACATCTCTGATCAGTTCTAGCAAAAAACTACGATCCTTCATAAAATCATCCAAGGCCAGCTTCGAGAGAAAAATGGCACAGGACACTAAAGATAATCACAAGGCCTTCTTTAGTTATGTTAGGAACCTGGGTGGCAACTCCCAGATATGCTCAGAGTTGGTCCAAAATAACAAAAAATACACTGAACCCACAGACATTGCCAACATCCTGGCAGACAGGTTCAGTGCAAACTTATCCCCCCTTCCCCCTCTAAAGAGCAAGTATCTATCCCAGCAGAGTGCTGCCTCCCTGACATCTCAGATGCTCAGGTGAGAGCCGCCCTCTCCAAAGAAAAAAACACAGCATCAATGGGACGGTGTCCCGGGCTGCGTCCTACATGAACTCCAAGAAGAGCTAAACCCCCACATAAAGCTGCTGTTCAATCTCAGCCTTACTACAGGATATGTACCCAAAGAATGGCATACAACAACAGTGGTCCCACTTCACAAAGGTGGTGCCTCTATGGACCCTGGAAACTATCACCCCATAAGCCTGACTAGCCTGGTCTGCAAAGCTATGGAACTCATAAACAAAGAAATTGGGGACCTACAGACACTGGAACCTACCCAATTCGGCTTTGTTAAGGGCAGATTCTGCCTCTTAAACCTGGTTGATTTCTTTGAAACAGTCACCAAGGCCACTGATGAGGGGAAGGTAGTCCACACAGCCTATCTGGACCTCGCAAAAGTCTTCGACACAATTCCCCATACGATCATCATAGATAAGCTCTCCAGCTTAAATATAAACCCCTATGTCATAAGATGGGTTGCAAACTGGCTCAAGGACAGAACCCACATAGTCAGAATTGCTGGAGCCATGTCAGACTCTAAACCAGTTACAAGTGGCGTCCCACAAGGCTCAGTCCTGGGACCTCTCTTGTTCGGCATATATTTTTCAGAGGTTCAGGCTAACACGGGATGACTGTGGCTGACCAAGTTCGCAGATAACTGCAAACTGGGCACCATAATTTACTAATATATAATTAATAAGCATAATTGATAAGCATCTTCCAAAAGGGTCTCATAGAGATGGATAAGTGGTGCCAGAGCCATGGCCTAAAGCTAAATGCTAAAAAGGTATAGTTATACCCTTTGGCAAAAACAAAGTGCCCACAAATTACCACATAGGCGGGAATCCATTAAGTACGGAAGAAGTAATTAGGGACCTGGGAACCCAAGTTGACAGTAATCACCCCTTTGACAATCACATTGCCAAAGTGGTTAGAAAGGCCTTCTATATACCCCACCTTATCATGAAAGGATTCACATCTAGATCGAGGAAGGTCATTGTGCCCCTTTATTCATCCCTCATCAGGCCCATAATTGAATACAATGCCCCATTTGGGATGTACCTTACCCGACACCTGCAGCAACTAGAAAGACCCCAAAAGTACCTCACAAAGAGGATCATGGGACTCAAACAGATGCCATATGCTGCTCGGTTAAAGAAACTCCAGCTCTACTCAGTTGCATACCGCCTACTTAGAGGCGATCTATGCCTGACGTATAAAGCCATGTCCAACCCGGAATTAATGAGCATGCTGCACCTCAGAAAATCCAAATCCCTTAGAGCTACGCACTCGAGGGACTTGAACCTCAGCACAGAAATAAATAGGACATGCTGGAGGGACAGATTCATAACCCAGAGGCTCCCTTCACTCTGGCATAGAATCCCAGTCCATGTTAGGCAGAGCCCCTCACTGACTTTTTTCAAGAGGAATCTTGACGAGTGGATGGGAGATCGTAGGTTTACCCCGGGGATTACTTCGGTGTCACTACTAGACAGAGGCACAGTAAACTAACCTTAAAAAGGGCACAGTAAAATCAATTCAGAGGGTGGTGAAAGCCAAACACACCCTGGTTAGACTTGTAAATGCCTTAGGGCAGATAGCCTAGTATGAACCTATGAACATATGAACCTAAGTAGGGCATAGCTGAACAAAAGCCAACATGCTCATATTTGCTCTACTGGCCCTTAAGCAGTCTGGTCTGCTCAGTATGAAAATATAAAGCAGTGATGGTCCTTGAACACAGGATACTGTGCACTATAGTCACAGTACTAAACCACTAAACCATGACAGTATTGCAGTGGCCCGCCTGTATGAAGAAATGTTGATAAGTCTATGCAAAGCATTCCATGGAAACCCTGCAGGCACAGCATAATCCCTGTCGAGTTATGACAAAAAGGTGACTCCCGCAGTAAGAATAGAACCTGACTTTCAACACACACAATAGAAATGTTGATCTTGGACATGTACACATACATCAATAAATGTAGTGGACCTCAGACAGCAACATACTGAAAGGTCACACTGGGCATGCTCACACACTTGAATAAATGAGACAAATGTCAGGCAACAGAACACTGACAGTCAGAACTGGGCATGCTCACACACTTAGGCCATGTCGGAGAAAAAGCAGTGGGCCACACATATCAGGCAGTTGCATGTGTTAACCCAGGAACCTCTCACTATCCAGCAATCTGCCCTGTGCACACAGTTATATGACAACAGACACATATATAATATAGTGGAACCCTGTCATAATCAAATATGTTCTGCAGATATCTAAGTTGTTCATAGAAAGTGGGAAAGCAAAGATGATAAAACCTGCAAACAGTATCAGCAATAAACATTGTGCATCCTGAACATTATCATAGGTTCAGAGGTTGATACTAGGCTATCCACCTTAGGGCATGTACAAGCCTAGCCAGAGTGTGTTTGGCTTTCGCAACCCTGTCAAAGTAGAACACTGTGCCTGTGAATAGTTGGTCACACAAGATAGCCCATTTATGTTTAGTGTATTGTGCCTCTGTCTAGCAAGGACCCAGAAGATATCCCATGGGTAAACATACAATCACCCATCCACTTCTCAAGATGTCTCCTGTAGATGGTCAGTGGGTGGCTCTGCCCATGCGAAACAGGGATTACAATCCGGAGTGAGTGGAGCCTCTGGGATAAGAATCTGTCCCTCCAGCATGTCCTATTAACATCTGTGCTGAGGTATATGTCCCTGGAGTGTGTAGCTCCAAGGGAGTAGGATATCCTGAGGTGGAGCATGTCCATTAAATCTGGGTCAGCTATTTCCTTAAACTACAGGCACACAACACATCCTAGTAGGTGGTAAGCGACTGAGTAGAGCTGGAGTTACTGTATCTGAACTGTGCAGGGTATCCATGTGAGTCCCTACATCTGCTTGTTGAGGAACATTTGTGGCCATTACAGTTGCTGCAGGTGTCAGGTAAGGTACATCCCAATGTGGCATTGTAACCAAGCATGGTCGTGATGAGTACAGGGGCACAATGACCTCACTTGATCAACATGTGAAACCATATGGGATAAGGTGGGCTATATATAAGTTCTGTGTAACCACTTTGGCAACGTGACTGTCAAAGGTGAGAGTACAAACAAGTCCTGTCCCCAAACCCCTAACAACTACCGTATGTAATGGATTACTACCTATGTGTTAATGTGTGGGCATGTTGTTATTCCCAAAGAAGATTACTATGCAACTAATGGCATTTAGCTGTAGGCCATGGCTCAGGCACCAGTCATCCTATCTCTCTGAGACCCTGTTTGAGTATGCATGTGCCAGCTGGAGAGTTGATTATGGCACCCAGTTTGCAGTCATCTGCGAACATGGTCAGCCATATTCCTCCTGTGTTAGCCTGTACATCACACAAATATATACTGAACAAGAGGGGTCCCAGGACTGAGCCTTGTGTGATGCCATGTGTAACTGGTGTATAGTCAGACATGGCACCTGCAATACTGAGCATGTGGGTGCTATCCCTGATCCAGATAGCAATCCATTGTGTGAGATATGTGTCGATATTGACTCCGGTGAACCTATGCATAATGGCCGAGTGGGGTATTGTGTCGAAGGGTTGTGCAAGGTCCAGGCAGGCTGTGTGGACAACCTTCCCTACAATGATGGACCTGGTAACTGTTTAAAGAATACAAACAGGTCCTAGAGACAAGATCTGCCCACAACAACACTGAAATGTTTAGGACCCAGTGTCTGTAGGTTCCCGATGTCTATGTGCATGAGTCCCATTACAATACGCTCCATAGCTTTGCAGAACAGGCTAGCTAGCCTTATAGGCTGATATTGTCTGTGGTCTGTTGTGGCAGCAACCCTGTGGAGCGGGACCACTATCGCTGTACGCCATTCCATGGGTACATATCCTGCAGTAACTCTGATATTGAACAGTGATGTAATGTGCGGATTACGTCTGTCATGAAGCCCATGTAAGACGCAGGCCGGGACACCGTCTGGTCCCATTGATGCTGTGTTGTCCACTGTGGGGAGGGCAGCACTCACCTGTTTATTTGTGATGTCAGGGAGGTTACACTCTGTTGGGATGGACAGTAGCTTCTTAGGGGGTATGGGGGGAGACATCTGCACTGAACCCGTTTGCCAGGATGTTGGCAATGTCTGTGGGTTCAGGATATGTTTAGTCAGTATGCAGTAACTCACAGCATGTGAGTGTCCACCCAGGTACCTGAATTAACTGAAGAAGGCCTTGTGAGTGTCCTACGTGTCTGGTGCAATTGTTCATTAGAAGCGGGCCTGACATAAATACACGAGTAATTGTAGCTGTCTGCTAGTACAGATCACAGATGCCTTCCCTGTCTGGGATTGTGCTCTATCATGTAGTAGCGTCCTCCTTTCGTTGTATAGCTTTTTAATGGCCGGGGTCTACCAGACAGGTCCCCTGCCATTGGAGGAGTGAGTCCAGTTGTTATTTGGGATAGCACGATCCATGCAGTCCACTAGCTGTCCATAGAATGTGTCTGTAAAGGATTCAGCAGTCTGAGCCATACTTACCACTGTCCCAGGGTCTCTGAAGGATACCACCTTGGTTTGGAGAAGTGTGACGTTTGCTTTTGAGAAGTTCACCAAGATTACCCAGGATGGGTGTGGGGACAGGATATGTATGTCCAGTGAGCTAAATGTATGTTATGACCTTACCAATGAGGGGTATATCTCAGGTGTGGAACATAGAGTCCCCATATTGGTGATGATCATGTGCAATATGTTGTTCCCTCTTGTGGGTGTGGTGACCGTCTGTGCCATAGCATATGAGTGTACAAATAGTAGCAACTGTTGGGTGAGGGTGTTGGGGCCTGAGTACTATCCCCAGTCAATGTGTGGGTGTTTGAAGTCACCCAATATAATGGTGTTTGGGGAGACCTTCATATTGTCCAGTATTCCCAGGAAAGCCGAGTGTGGTTCCTGAGTTTGGGAGGCTGGTCTGTTGCAGGCAACAAACCAAAAGGTAGATTTGTACAATGTTAGGTGCATATGTATGGTCTGTGATGCTCTGTGCAGTGCTACCAACCTGGAGGTATGTGTATCTGGGATGTATATGGATACTCCCCCTATTTGTGTTGGCCATTCTGAGTTTTGTGGTCAGAAAGCATGGTATGAAATATAACCTGGTAGTGCTGGTGTGCATTTGGGAGCCTGAACCAGGTGTCTGTTAGTGCACAGATATCGCTGTTGTCCATACTGAGGAGATTCCTGAGTGGTCGCAATTTGAGGATAACACATCTGGTGTTGAGCAGCATTACCCTCAGTGTCATGTACTCTGTAATGTCTATGAAGGTGGGTTTGTCTTTTGAGCCCCACTTAAAAAAGGCAGTATGGTGGTAGCAAGTGCCTTAGCCAGTATTTGAAAGTCTAAGGGTGACAGGTGCAAGCTGTCCATAGGGAAGCTATGTGGCATGTCGAGCATGTCACCCCAGGCTGACAGACACTGTATCCCCTGTGAATGACACCAATGTTACCCAACTGTTAAACGTGATCAGTTTGTTGGTATACTGTGACATCATACTTGGTGAGTGTAAGATGCTAGACAAGGTCAGGGTCATACTGGTCTGGGTTACATGATCAGAGAGTTCCTATATGTATCATGTCATGTGGTCCAGGGAGGAACGTCTGAGGGTGTATGCACCAGCATGGAAATGATGGAGCCAGTCCTGTACTTGCTTTGGAGTGACCTGAGTGCATGTGTTATGTTGCAGATCCTGGCACCCGAGAGACAGCTCAAAGTGACTATTCCCTTGTTTGGCCTGGTGAGTGGGATGTCAGTGTGTCTGACAATAAGTGTCACCTATTACAAGTGTATTAGGTGTGTTGTTTAGCCCAAAGGGCAGTGATTGTGTGGCACACTGACCTTGTGAACTATGTGATATGTGGGTATTGTAGTAGGGTAGCAGTTGTTTGTGTGTCTGCTTTGGAGGTCTCTGCTGCTTAGGCAGAGTTTATGTAGAGCCTTTGAGTATGTTTATGTGTGATAATGTGGTTTGATTGCTGTCACTATAGGTTTATGTGAGACTGATATGTGGTGTGTGTGGTTACCTTCACCACCTGATAGACTATGCCAGTCATGTGTCGAGAGAGCTCAGCCTCCTGTATGTCAATAATTGTTGCATCTCTCACATATATCTGAGTTTGTTGGGAGGATGTGAGGGTTGTTTGTGTACATGAGGCAGATGTGACATTGTGTCAAAACCACAATATTCACTAGTTGGACTGGAGAGTACACACAAAACCGACCCCTGGACATGCCAGGATATTATGATGACGTACTCCGTAGCCTGATCTCAAAGGATCAGTAGGGTGTTAAGTGTGTAAAAGAGTATAACAGGGATTAGTGCTCAGGTTTGTTGGTGATTTGTAAAGAGTGGCTGAGAAGGATTCCAGACAGAATCATGACACCTCCTTCAGCTATGTACACTCATATATGTCCTGAGACAGGGCCAACTGTACCTGACTGACAATACCGACATCCTGTCAGACAGGCCCATATAGACATACCCACCTCCTACTGACGATAGTCCCAGTCATCATACCAGGAGATATCACATGTAGAATGGCTGAACAGCTCTCCCCAAAGCCAAAAGCATGGCAGCAATTGGATTACATTGTTTCCCAATATGTGTCATGCATGAACTACAGAACAAACAGACCCTGCACCTGAACAGTCTGTTGAGCCTCACCCTCTCCACAGGATCTGGAACTGTTGAATGTGTTACAGCAACATATGGCACTCCCCACAAGTGTTGGCGCACAACACACCATGGGAAGTATAGTCCAGTAAGCCTATGAAGTCTGATGTGCAAGGCCATGGAGTCCATCATGGTTGAAGTCATAAACAGAGCTATTGGAAGCTGACAAACACACAACCCTATCAACTGTGGTATGTTCATGTGCAGATCATGGTTTCCAAACATGCTAGACTGTTTGTAAGGTAGACGCCCAGGACATACATCACTGAACAGAGCTACACATGTCCCACATAGACTTTGAATAGCCCTTTATCAACATCCCAGACACATGTCGTATCCACAAAACCAACAATCTGTACATAAATATGTGTTGACATATGAAGGAATGTCAATGTGTCCACAGAATTATGGGGTCCTGTTCAAGCTGTTGACACCTGCCGACCCACATGGCTCATTCCTGGGATTGCATAAAACAAAGTGCACACGCATTACCATGTCCAATCTGATGATGTCAGCATCCTAAAAATATAGCAGGAGAATAGAAGCCACTCAGTAAAGCATGTAGCATGCCGTGTTAATGCATATCTCTCTGGTATCATAACATATCTAGGTAGGGGTTTGAATCCTGCAAATGCTGTCTGTGTGTGTGTGTTGGGGGATGTGTGCTATTTCCTTTGAGAGGAGTGCCCTTTTTGGAGACTGGGAAAACACATTAAAAGAGGTACATTTTTCTTTGGAAAGTCTGATGGTCAGCATCCTACAAATATAGCAGGAGAAGAGACCCACCCAGCAAAGCATGTAGAGTGCCATGTTAATGCATATCTTTCCAGTATCATAACACAGTTATGTAGGGGTTTGAATCCTGCTGACAGTGGTTGTGTGGAGGTGTGTGTGTTTGTGTGATTTCTTTGAGAGGAGTGCCCTTTTTGGAGACTGGGAAAACACATTAAAAGAGGTACATTCCTCTTTGGACAGTCTGATGATGTCAGCATCCTACAAATATAGCAGGAGAAGAGAAACCACCCAGCAAAGCATATAGCATGCCATGTTAATGCATATCTCTCTAGTATCAAAACATAGTTAGGTAGGGATTTGAATCCGGCAATTGCTGATTGTGTGTAACACAGTTGATCAATGCAGTGTGGGTTTTGCTTTTACTATGGTATGACATATCATGATTAAAACAGTATGTGCATTGCAAACATCAGGTATCTGCGTGGCAAATAAATATGTGTACATGTGACCTCAATCAGTACATAGGTGTGAAGCCTGCATACTACATGAATACATTTGTTTCCTTTGACAGATTGTGCCGCTGCTTCTCAGATCATAGGTCACATATGTATGTATGTGACAAGCCCAGCCACTGTAGTGATCTGTGTCCAAGGTCATCTGTGCCACACACACCCATGACAGTTACTATAGAGTACTGTGAGTGAGGGTACATGCCTGGGGTATATGTCAGACATGTTCATACACAACAATGACTGGCAATAATGGGCAGTCATTATAGGTGTACAACAGCCCTGTGGATATGCATTCAGGCCCCTAATGTCTTATGTGACACCGAGGGACTCCACAATACCTATGGATATGTGGATACCAAGGGACAGATGACATAACATGTGGCTGTATGTACACATTGGTACCCAACATACATGTTGAGGGCTACCAACTATGTGGTACTGTCAGGATAGTATGTATAGTAAATGTGGATGACTATGCCATAGTCGGCTTACTGCTAAACAGCATGTATTGGACAACAGGTATCTGTCTGTATGATACCCTTGTGTAGGATATGCGTCCCATCCAGGGAATGCATTGTAGGCCAATGCATGCATTTCCAGATGTGGATGGACATATCCCTAGTGTGTTTGCATGTACCTAAGAGGGCTATATGCCAAACAGGTGTGGTCCCAGGAACGGGCGGCGGACAATACCACTGGTTACTGTTATAGTATAGTACCGGAAGGATCCAACTGTTACTGAGTTCCCTACAACTGTGTGCCATTTCTCAGGACATCATCTAATGATTGGTTATAGTCATGCTGTTGAGGTTGTGTATACTACCAGACTGCAAATCATTGACAGGTATTAACAGTATCACCCACAGCATAGTGTCAACCCATGTCATGCACACGTGTACCCATGTTAGTACATAATTGTAGTAGAATGCATACTGGCCATTGAAAGATACTATGAGATGTTAACAATATGTACAACAGGCTATGTCACACGCCCCATGTGTCCACTATGCACGTTCATGCAGACAGTGTGCACCCACCATGTTCACAGATGTACACCTGCTAATCTGTAATGCACACACCACACACGTACTGTCCACTCACTAACACATGCTGGCAACACTGTACACTTCAGCCAAGTGGCACATGGGTGGACAATACATACTTAGACCTAACACTGGTGTAAACAATGCTACATTGGCAATCAGAGCTGTGATGCATAATGCCTGCTCAGATATACCTACAAGGATATCATGACACTTTCCTGTTGACAACTTACTAATATTGTTACACTGCTATAATGTCACCCTGTGTATCAGAACCATGTTAGCCTGTTCCTTCATCAATGTTACAGATGACAGGAGGTGGCACAGGTGTCATCATATGCACAGGGTGTGTTGTTGGTTTGCCAAAGCCCGACATTGACCCATCCAATCGACATGTCTGTGTGTGTGTGTGTGTGTGTGTGTGTGTGTGTGTGTGTGTGTGTGTGTGTGTGTGTGTGTGTGTGTGTGTGTGTGGAGGACAACATTACAGCATGGGCCAATGTTGACGTAATGTGTGTGTGTATGTGTGAGCCCTAGTTGTTTGGTTAATGTGTGCATGTCTGCATGCACACAGCTCCACCATGTGGCTGCCATATACGGGAGGTTGTGGGACAGCCACAGACTGTACCTGCTAGGCTGTACAGATCACTGCCTCTGGGCATGGACACAATACCTGTGCCTGGAAGGGGTGCTACGGGAAGTATTGGGTACCAACCCTGACTGGGTACTATCATCAGAGGCAGAGGTATGATGACTGGACCCATGTCCCTGCTGGAACTGGCCAGAGCCAAGTGCACATGGTCTACTAGGATGGTCAATAGACAGGCCAGCCCCAACATTGCTGGGGCTGGTACTGCCACTACGGGAGTGGCTGTGATCTGTGTGCCATCTGTGATGACTGCCAGCTGTTGCTGTTGCTGGCATGCATCCGCATCTATGTCTCAACCATCCCCCATGGTCCTGGGTCATGGAAGACACATTGTGGAGGGCATCTAATGTCTCCCCCCAACGTCTATCAATGACCTCAGTGTAATTCCGGATGGCACCGGCAAGGTCACGGATGCTGTCATTGATAGCGGTGTAATGGGTCCTCTGCGCCCTTAGTCCTTGTCTGGTGTACCGTTCCATACATGTCTGTGCCTGCATTACAGCCTGGAACATACTGGAGGTTGTAATACCTCTGGGGGCATGTCTGCCAGGGGCAATACGACCAGTGGTGCTCCCCAGAGAACCCCTAGACATCCGCCTATGTGGTACCATTCCAGGAATCTGGCTATGGCTGCTGTGAGAGGATGCAAGTGCCATGGGTACCACACTCTCCTGGTCAATGCCAACTGTATGCTGTCCCTCGGCTAAGGCCATTGGTGATGAGGGATGTATTGGCAGTATGAGTGTGCACATAGATGGGGTTGAACTCTGTGTACTGTCGATTGGTGGACCAACGACAGACCCTGTCAAACCTTCCTGTGCCAGAATACATGTCTCATCATCTGCGCTATTAGTGGCAGTGACTTCAGGTTCCCTGCTGCTTTCAGCCACCCCAAACTCAGCACCTGTGAGAGGAAGACAGGAAACACACTTTACAATCTGTACATGATGTTAGCACACATGCACACATGAACACATGCACACATGCACACATGAACGGATGCACACGTGCACACATACACACATGCACACATGCACACATACACACATACACACATGCACACATGCACACATGAACACATGAACACATGCACACATGCACACAAATACACTCCTCGCTACAGCACATACACACACACCAGCAATCCAAGACATACTCAGTAGTGCTTGAAGGTGAGTGACAGTATCACAAGGCAAACAGTCACCTAACACGTGTCAGCATGCAGAATATGTGTTACTCAAGACCATGCAGTGCAAGTGTAGACAGCCCTATTTAATGACATTATACATGGCTTTGATGCATGTGTGTAGTTGTTCAGTGATTGGCTACACCCTGGAACACAATGTGTACATGGACACAACATTGCTGTGCATGTATTATCAGTTCTGCAATGTCCTGTGCACCATCACTCACAGGTATACATACCATGGCTGCATGTGTTATCTGTGTGACACATAGATTGCCATGTGTGATTACAGTGTCTGTGTCCATAGCAGATAATAGTGAGCACAGGTGTAGCACATGCATGCTATGTACACACACGGGATGAGTGGTGCATGTAGATGTGAAGGAATCCCAGTACTCAACATGGCACTTGTACAGTGGTTATGGTGAGTGTGGGACATATTGCAGATATGTCGGTGCCAGACATGACATGGCATGCTACATGACTGCAACATTAAACACCACACATACCCAATGTATGTCATGTGACCTATACACCCAATAGCATTCCAGGACATATATGTGACACTTTGTGCAGATGGTGACTGCTGTGCATATTGTGTATACTGGCATATGTAAGCACACACAACATGCAATGCATATTGTGTATAGGTGCATATGTTTGCACACACACAACATTGAGGTGCAAAGCAATGACTGCTATGTGTAGTACTGTGGTCACTGTAACCAGATGGGGTGTAGTACCATGTGCCATCATCATCATGCATCTTGTGGTCACTCACGGCTACTAATGTGTGACAGACCTCCGCCTAGCATGCTGTACCTGAACTGCAGTGCCGTGGCTACATTCACAATTACACAGCCACTTTGTACATGGGTGTAAGAGGTGCCCAGTAGGGAGCATTGCCTAACACTGTGTTATGTGTTGAAGAGTGTTGCACAGCCCCATGATAGGCCTCTACCCCTGAGGTACATCATGTGTGTGTGGATGACATGTGGGATACTGAAGTGTGACCTTACAGCGGTTGTGTGGTAATGCCACATGTAGCATGTTTTTGTGTACTGCATATGATAAATGTATTATGCTGTGTACAGCTGTAGCAACTATGCCTATCAAATGTGCAGTACGGTGTTGCCACAACTGTGTCTGATGCTCTGTGCATTGCATGTCATTGAGGCAGCTACTGACATTACTGAGCTGTGCAACGTCTTAAAGCAAACATGCACGGCATGCATTATGCGTAGGTGTATTACATGTACATGGCTTACACCTCACCTATGACATGCACATTTCATTACCAACATTGCAGTTATACGACACTCACCAGCATGGATCGTTTGCCCTGCTGTCACACCAGAGGGACCTACAAGAATATGAGAGAGTTCGTCAGTGGTCACAATTGTGGAATTGCTACAGTGGGTATGCTAAACTACAGTAGAGCAATAGTCAACAGTCACAGGTGAAGAGATAATATTCCAAATATCAGTATTGCACAACACTAGGCAGCACAACTGCTAAGCACACAGTACACATCTCACGTAGACATAATCTAACAATACAGTTAACTGTAGTCTACAGATAGGGCATGTTACCTGCTCGCTCCATGTGAACATGCTGGGTGGCTCCGGCCTCCATGACAACACATCAGAGGTTGTTGCTACTGTTGTCCAGGAGCCACCACACTTAGGAGCATCGCCTCCACTCTGGTGAGGAGGGGGATGAGTGGCCACCCCACCACCTGTGGCAAGCTGTTGTCTTTGGATATCAGACGCATGCTGCCGGACATGTCTAATTAAATCACTGCAGTGATGGCGTACCTGCTCATGTGTCCGGTTATGCATGCCTATGTCATTTACCGAACGAACAAGATCCTGCCACTGTGCAGTCCACTCCTGCTGGTGATGGCTGCTTCAGGAAAACAGCATTGTGTACTGCTGCACCAGGCTTTGCACAATCTCATCTTCCTCTGCTGCTGTGTACGACGGGTTGCGTTGGTGGGCCATCTGGCTAAAAAAGATATGAACAGTATGCGTGAGTGAGTCTTGTGGCAAACTTTAGACCTTTAACCACAGATATCACTTTACTGACATATATACCACCCATTTGTCTGTCAGAGGTTACACACGTTCAATACCACTTATTGGTTCTCAGGCCACAACTAACTAACAGTGCCTGGCACACTCTATATATCACACCACTATACAACAGTACCCGGCACACTGTTTGTGACACAATGCACAACCTCGACACAGGGGTATATATCACGCCAATGCATGAACAGAGATGTCATCCATTGCAATGAATGTAAAGTACAGTTACAGTAGTACCAGTCAACCACCCTAGTCATTGATGCCATAGCCCTGCCTAACATATGTGTACAGTTGTTACTATAGGTAGCATACTGCTGTAACAGAGTATATATGTTGCTGGATACACATGTATACCCTGTAACACACATATGATTGCAGCCATGGTACAGGCATAATTACACACACATCAGACAAACATACAACGCACCACTGTATGCCAACACAGATGAGCATTACCTGTGTACCATACAGTACTGTGTGCCACTACTTACAAACCCTTATGCGTGAGTTTTGTCCTCTGTGCAGACTACAGGAAACACACAAGACAGTGTTTCCAAGCAATGTGAACACAGACCATACTGTGCTGTTTAGGCTTACAGCTTCAGGTACTGCTACAGTTCATATGGGAGTTGGATTCACCAGCAGTACCACTCACTAAGCATACATGTTTTGCTTTAGCCTACAATGAGACACCACGGTCATCAACAAGGAACTATGTCACATGGTATGCCATACTATTATGTCTGCCTAACAGTACAATACAAATCTTTTGCTGGCGTCACAGCTAGGATAGACACTACCATGTCAGATACAACTTCACACTAACCTATCACATCTTTACAGACCTTGCACACATTCAGCGTTACACTTATTCAACCTCACATAGCAGGTATTGCATTGAGTACATGTGCGAGTGTATATTGTCATAGGTAGGTAATATGTTATTGGCCCTAGGGCCTACAGAAGCCTAGCCATATGCTACCCTGGCCTTTGACACACATGTACTTTGATTTCACTTGCCCCTGCCAACCAAAACCACAGAGGGCATTCCTGGGGTGTATTACCAATCTCCCAAACAATCATGAGGGGTATTTATGAAAACTGCTAATGAGGAGCCTTGTTTGCTATAGCTAGGTGGTCTTTTCCAGTGTATGGCATATCTCTGAGATAGGAACCTATCCCTCCAGCATGTGCTATTTAGTGAGCTGACGAGGTTTAGGGCCCTAGAGCGTGTATCCCAGAAGGATTGTGATATGTTGCCATGGTGGTTGTCACCCAGCTATGGGTGTGACATGCCTCTGCTTGTCCAGCAGAGGTCACCTCTGTGTGGCCGGTATGCAATACAGTCTAGATGTGGTTTTGTGAGTCAGTCTGCATAGGGCATCTGTTTGCGGCCAGTATTACCCTTTGTGAGGTATGACTGTGGCCTTTTTACCTGCTGTAGTTGTCATGTGAGGTACATACCACACAGGGCATTGTGATGAGTAGAGGGGAACACTAACCTATATTTCCCTAGATGACACACCTGTTGTCATGACACATATCACACAGACAGATTACAGGTCTAGTGTGGCACTGTTTTTATCAAAGAGGTGGCTACTGTCCACCTGTGTCCCATGTTCCCTTATCACACCTTCAGTGTTGGGTAGATCTCTACCTATGTGGTAGTTAATGGGTACAGAGTTTTGGAAAGGAGGAATGGCACTGCAGTATCAACACTTGTCTACAGTCCATGCCTTGGTCACCACACACCTGTTGCGGTACATATGGCCCCATGTCTCTCTCATGTATCTCTCTCTCTCTCTCTTTCTCTGTCTCTCTCTCTCTCTCCATATATACACATATCTATACACATACATGTACACATCCATTGCTGTACACATAGATGTACATATAGGCACATGTACAGTCCACCTTTCATGGTGGGGATATCAGTTATGCGACAGTTGTGGGATGTACAGTTATGTGATTATATTGCACAGTGTTGTGCAGAATGCATGTGGGTGTCCTCGGCCCATGTAGCTTTAGCAGGCCTCACTGGCTGTAACACAGAAGATCTGACAAATCAGTCCCACAGCGTTTAACCAGCACATGACATATATCAGCACTGCATGTTGTTTTCTATGCTACACACTACAACCTACATAGATATATGCACATAACAACCTTTAATGACAGATATCTGTCCACCCTTCACTAACAGTTGCAGTATGTCCCTTGCCCTATGCACATGTGCAAATACAGACAGATACGTACTGTTGCCACACATGGATGATTTGCAGTGTGTAGAGTACTCTTCAGGAACATCTACTACATGCCAACACATACATATGAGTTACATACCTTACCTTTGTATTTCCCTGCTCCGTCTGTTACAGTTTTGTAGGTTTTTTTTTTTTTTTGGTTGTTTGTTTTGGGTTTTCTCCCTCTGTTTCTGTTTCTGTCTCTGTTTCTCTTCCTGTTGTCTGTGTCTCTGTCTGTGTCTCTCTCTCGGTCTCTATCTCCCTGTACCTGCAATGATATTATTGCATATGTGGACAGCAGGTACAACCTGCTTTTCTAGGTATCTGCACTTGTGCATGTGACAGCCTCTGCACCAATTGCTGCCCACCATTAAGTAATTGCATGCAGCCTGCTGTGTGATGATTGCATTACTCACTGTAATTGCAGCCCACTGCTATAAAATTTTAGGTTAGGTAGGCATAACCCTTTCAGCTTTCCAAGGTGGGGCCCATGCTTGTTTGCTCTGGACACCATTGTGTCAGTCAGAAGGTTGGTATATGTCTCTTATCTGAAGCTAGGGTTGTAGCCAGTGATATGCATGTTGTACTCAAACCTGAATGTTGCTGCTTCCAGTACACACTTCTCAGTGTAGACATGTACTCACCCTTCCAAATGCTAACACAGGATACATGGGAGTATGTACTTTCTTTCTGAATTAGACATTTAACTGCCATACAAATGTGGTTAGTGCACTGTATTCCTGTGGCACATGCAGTGTTTGTGAACTGCTATACTGTAATTATTACGTTACTCACTTCTGAACAGTTTGTGGTTTGTGTTGACATTAGCACAGGCTGCTCAATACAACTGGATATATTTCAGTACTGAGGATGCCTACCTACACCCTGGTTTTTGCCTGAATACACAGGTGTGTACCTTTGGGTAGGGGTGCAGAACTGCAAAGAGCATTTTTTATTATCATGTGAGGTTTATCTTGCTGAACATATAGGGTTACTGTGTACCTGTTAGTCTATCAAGGCAAGTAGTCTGTCTGTGTAGCTCACACCTGTGGACATATCCAGATGGTAGCTAGAGGTTAGCCTATTATACTTTGTCTGTGCACCACACCAGTCTTTTTAGCACTGGCACATTGGCATTGTCACAGTTGGTTGCTAGCAGTACATGGCTACATCCTGTGATATTTCTGTGTTGTACGCCTACATAAGGGCATGCTTGTGGAACTCCTTCCAAAGCTATTTGCAGAGTGTGTAACAGCAGTAATGCTGATATGCCTGTGTGCTTCTGCCTCTGCCAGGCCTCTGATACTCTCAGGTATATATTTGAAAAGCCTCAGTGAAAGGTACATATACAATAGATACACCTGCAATATATTACAGACATATTGCAGTTGAGACTTTCTTGGGAATCAGAGCATATGTATACTTACACCTTTTCTGACGTGCAAGCAGTGTCTACTCTCACCTATTAACATTATTCATTACGTGTGATTCCACACTTGTCTGTCTAAAGTTAGTACTTTCCAGAGTGATTCAGTGGGGGCACAGCTAACATTTGTTTACAAATCAGGGACATCCCTGTAAAGCAGTCACAGTTGGGGTGTCTGGCCTCTGCCCTATTCAACTTTGCCAGTATTTATCCTGGTCTGATACTGTATGGTGTTTGTAAGGTGCTACTGTAACTTTATTCCCTGCTTGAATGTCTGGTTCTCTTTTCACAGTCATGTCATGCAATTCCACAACAACTGCTGGTAAAGACCCACAGAAGAGGATTTGTGTTATACCATTCCTAATTTCCATTTACATTCCCTCATTGTAATGCATGATATATTTATTTCAGCACCAAGTTCTTTGTATATCTGCTGTGGCTTAGTGGTAATTCATGCAATCTATTGTATCAATGGTCTGGGGTTCGAGACTGGCAGAGCTTTTTTCTTTTGCTGCTGAGCAGAACAAGGACCCATCCATAGAGTGACTAAGGCACTTTTAAGCAGTTGTAAGCGGGTTTTGTGGGTTTGTGCAATGCTTAGCGATGCTTAGCTAAGCGCACACCACTTACTACTGCTTAAAAGTGCTTACTCCCGCTAACCCCCGCGCTAATTTCTTTTAAAGAAAATGGGGAGATAGGAAAGTGGTGAAAAAGGGGGCACAAAGAGGGACAGACAGTAGGTAAACAAGCTTGGGATGTGCAGGACGGATGTAGGGAAGGTCCATAGTTGCCCATTTCTTTACCAGCAACAGCTGTGCATATGTTGAAAATTTGTTGTGAGTTTTGAGACCTTCCACCCCTGAGAGAGGGGTGAGGACAACATAGTTTGTTGCACTACCAATTAGAATTATCGGTGTACATGTCCTATTGACGTGTGCAAATTGGGAAGCTATGTATGGGGCGTAATTTTTTTGTGGGTACAGATTGTCCTTTTTTTTTCAGGTGAGAGTGGAAAGTGAGGTAGAGGAAGTAGGTATGTTCGGGGAGGTAGGTTGGGGAGGTAAACAGACAAGACACACAAGACGCATACAGGGGTGGTGTATGACACATGGGGTGGGTGAACACAATTGATGGGGTCAGATGTTTGGAAATCGCAAGCCCATGAGCCCACAGATGGTAACAGTGGGGCTGAGATCCACACCCATGGGCAGTCACCACTGCACCTTCACAACCCTGAGGGTGGCTGTGCTGGGGGCTGTGTAGGATAGGCAGGCTCACCCGTGAGATGCTCCACTCTCGCCTCGAGTTGGCATAGGGGATCAGTGACTGAACACTGGATCTCCCTACGCACGACAGCCTGGACCCTTCGAAGGGTGACAGGTGGCCCTTCTCCGCCCACTCTTGCATGGGAGGGATGAGCCCCATCACCTGCAGCGCTTCCACCCAAAGGTGGCACAGGACCAATGGTGGAGGGGAACCCGGGATGGACACCGGACCTGCTGGTGCCAGGTGCACTCACCAGCTGAGGAGGGACAGGTGGGTCCATTGGGACCGGCCTTCCCATACATTCTGTGATTAGGTGTGTTTAATTACAACATAAACAACAGCATTCCAGATTATTTGTAACAGCATGCAGTAATACTCCCATTAACGCAACACACCAAGGTTCCAACAGTTGAACAGCAAGCATAACACATGCATATATTGAACGACAGTGGATATTCCAACAGCATGCAGGGATGTTTGGTAGCAACAGGCCACCATGATTGTGGGGTTTGAACAGGGCACATGCATCAACGTGAATGCAAATATTTGTAGAACAATAGGACATATGTCCCAACAAATATTTAAGATTACACATACCCATTGAGGTGTGGAATTGCATGGTTTATGCACATACAGTAGGGTGTAGAAAAAAACCTCGATTAACATCTTATAATTACTTTTAGTCTACTCTACATTCCTAGTGACTGCAGGTGTATATCCCCTACATGTATTACTACACTTGTCACCATGCATTAGGTTGTGTAATGGATTTGGCTAGTTCAATATATGCCTGACCTATATCTGACATACTAACTGGCCAAGATACAGATGTTACTGCTACATATTCCTTGATTGCATTTATATTTCTTTATGTACATATCTGGATGTTTTCACATGACATTTTCACTTCTATTTGTACAGAACCCTGCATTTCTTGACACACACTCACATTTCTGGGGAACAAATTAACATGCTACTAGTGTGCCAGATTTACTTATGCATGCCAGCCAGTAACTGACTGTTGAGGACTGTATATATGCTTCACAGCTACTAGCACTTCCATCACCCACTTTATATGGGACTGCACAACTCTGGGTTGCCAGCACTTTTTAAAACAGTACTATTTGTATAATGCAAGGGTACAACAACATTTCAAACTAAGTGACACAGACACACTCCGGGTTTTAGACCTTTATTAATGACATTGCACACTTTTCCACAGGTTCACTCCTTTATTTGTTATAACGGTGCATATGGAAGACATATTCAAGATATATTATACCTTTATTAATAGGTTAGAACACTCTTTTCTAGGCTCACTCACTTATTTTATATGACAGTACCCGCAGAGATATTATTCCAGACATATGTTACCTTTCTTAATGGGTTACTACACTCTTTTTCTGGCTCTCTGACTTTTATATCTGACAGTACATGCAGAGGACTTATTCAGGCCATTTTATGGCTGTATTATTGGACTACAACACTTTATTTCATGCTCTCTCCCATATTTTATATAACAATATATGCAGAATAATCACTAACCTGCCTGGTGGCGCAGCCTTAGCAGCCTATCGGCATAGGTTTGCTGATTCGCAGCACGGTCACCTACAGCTGTAAAGTAAATAAAGGGATATTGAGACATACCTATCTGTTATACAGAATCAATTATCAATTCTTACATACTGCATTCCATGGCTACCTACTCAGTTGTGGGGCATCCTGCATCCCACGGGCCTCCTGTATCCATTGGTTCAGGCGGTCCTGCTTCCATCTCTTCAGGTCTGCATGGTGGTGACGGACCTGCTCACTAGTCCGAGGAATGCCTGTGACACTGGTGAGGTCATGAGCTAACCGGTTCCAAGCCTCTGCCTTGTACTCCGTCCCTTGGATCTGGCCCTGCAGGAGTCTTGACTCATGACGGTGGACAAGGAGGCAAACCATGTATTTCAACTCCTTGATGCCCCAACGTTGCGCTCGGAAGCATGTACCCTCTCCAGCACCAGCCATTCTAACTGCAGATGTGAGCTACAGTCGGTTATGGCGAGTATTCCCACCTATGGGGCTTAAATATGCCGCATTTCCCACACTTTTTTGTGATTGGCCATTTTTGAAAATTCTCGGCTGACTGCAGACCTGCTTAGTAATGGTTAATCTACCATTTCTAAGTATATGTATGTTAACAGTGGCTGGCTCTCCTAAGCTGTCATGGCTTTGTGGTTCTGCACTTTGATTATGATGCACAGAGTCCTGGGCTCGAACCTTGTCATTCATTTTATTTTAATACTGTCCAGACAGGCTAGGGGGTGTGGCTGCATTTAAGCAACTTTGCTCTACGTTGCTCCACGGTGCCCTACAGTGCCCAGGTTGGTGCGGCGTACATGTCCGCGCAAGCACATTGTGCTGGTTAAAGTGCTATTTCGCTATGGGCACCTCTATTGCGCTGGGTAAAGTGCTCTTAAACTTTGGGCAACTCTATTGTGCTGGGTAAAGTGCTATTAAACTATGGACACCTCTATTGTGCTGGGTAAAGTGCTCTTAAACTTTGAGCACCTCTATTGCGCTGGGTAAAGCACTATTAAACTATGGTCAACTCTATTGTGCTGGGTAAAGCGCTGCTTAACTGCAAGCAATTATATATCAGGATCCTTTAAAAATATATATTTTGTTCACTGATACATTGGACATTTCACTGCTTTTTACTAATATTTTAATCATATTTGTCAGGTATTATTCTATGTACTGATTTAAAACATAAATAAGAAGAGGAGTGGAGGGACTCGAACCATGAATGCCTCTTCTTTGTGCGAACGCTCTACCATTACACTATTGCTATTTGGTGCGAGTTGTATAAACATTCTTTCTTATGATCTTCCATGTCGGAATTGCTAACTACAGCTAAGCAATGGGCGAATCCGCGCACACACGCGCAAATACAGGCAGCTATTTCGGGAATTTAAAAAAAAAATAAAATTAATGTTTTACTTTTTATAACTGTGATGGGGGTTTACAATGTCAGGGAGTGTGGTGTTGGGTGCAAGGACATTTGAGTGGACTCGCTCTTGTGTACTTTCATTTTACTTTTCCAAACCTTGCAGGGGCGTGGACATTTAGACTGCTCGGCAGTCGGACACGCCCCCTGCTTTCCTACACAGTCCATGTAAGACTTACGGTTGAGTCAGCATGCCCTCATGAATATTCATGGCACGCTGACATCATACAGTTCAACTGCAGCCTCCGAGTAAGACTTATTAAGTCTTAAACGGAGGATTCGTGAATCTGGGGGTACTTGTTTTTTGTTGGTACTAAATGTCTATTAAATACCACATTCAACAACAAATTCATATCCAGATTTGTTTTATATCACTACTTATGAAATGCTACTAATCAAACAATCCATAGCGCCAAAGCCAAATACCTCAAGTCTGAACAAACCACACACATACACTCTCCCAGATAATTCTGGCATGAAGTAAATAACATCTCTAGAAGAGCTCTTCCAAAGGAACTTTCCACACAAGGACTTATCTGATATGATGGCATCCTCACACCCTCCCTCTTTCAGAAAGATTTTTCTAACGTCCCATCCCTCTCATTTAGAGCCCAACCCCTTCCCTTCCATTCTACGTTACTAAAAGCACTGCCAAGGAAATTACAGTTACTTGAGCAGATGTCACTTGACCCTCCCCCTGAATGACACAATTTCCGCCCTTGATTTCTTTTTCATTGTAGAGACTACATTGTCATTCCCTTAAAACCATTTCTTTAACCTTAGCCTCACAACTAACTAACTGCCCCCAATCTGGAAGGCAGCCTTTTCAGACCTGTCCTTAAAGATCCAAAACCCTCCTGTCAGCTAATACTAGCAGATTTCTACACTTCCCACAATTGGAAAAATACATGAAAAAGTAGTCTGCAAATAATTTACCTGATGTCTGCAAAAAATATTTTTTCCAACAAACAATATGCCTTCTGGGCAGGAAGGATTACATTGACTGCACGCTGGATTCTAACTGATGACATACACATCAACATGAATAAAAGAAATGTTACTAGAGACATTTTTCTTGATCTGACTTGAGCATTTGACATGGTATCAGTGTTGGTTATATCCTGTTGCTTAGCATTCTCACATCTTTCTTCATTTTTACATATTTGGCATATAAGGGTATGAGCTTAAATAGCTGGCCTCTTAATTTTATCTATAGCATCATCAAAGAACCCATCTTACCTATAATAATATGTATTATTAACCCAGCTTCACTTCCATATATAACAGCTATACCTGAACACATATCAACACCAACAATCCGTATAACATTATGAGCCCACATCCAACTCAGACTGTGTTCTCTGTAAATCTGTTACGTCTAATGTCAAGAAAACATATGACATCTGTGCTTAATTTCAAACAGAATGTTATGTCAGTAATCTTTGCAGATTGTTTCTATAGTGAGCACGTTTAGTTACCAAACTGTAAAGTACCTCTTTCCTTCCTCCTTTCAGTGTTGCAAAAAAGTAAAAAAGTATAAAAAAATGTACAAGCATAAGAATCTGTCTAGTTCCAACCTCACCAACATGACTGTTGAGTAAAAAATAAATAAAATAAATAAAAAATAAAAAGTAATTAAAAAAACAGAGAAACCAGTGGCCTTAAAACTTTGTTGATAAGCTCAGACACAATATTTTCCAAAAATCATTAAAACCATGTAGTGTTCCAAAGCAACAAGTCTTTATTCATAACAGATAAGTGATCCTTAATAGAAAAATCTGAAATATTTTACAATGTTAAACATATCAGCTTTTATACACGTAGAAGTAGGTATGGAAAATATATGTAGTGTTTAATTTTAAACCAGTCTATTCATGGCAAACAATATAAACAGGGCTATAAAAAGTGCATTTTAGAACAGCAAGTTCTAAAGTTCTAAAGACCCCCTGGCCACCTACTATTATCCTGCTCCCTAGCTAAACTGTGTAATTCTCTCCCTACCACCCTTTAAAATATTCAGAGCCACTCAAACTTCAAAACTCTTCTCCAATGTCACCTCCTTTCAAACTGAGAATGTTCCTGTACCCCTACCACATAAACTCTTTAACACCATCTCCCATGCACTATATATCTCATCCTTCTATCACTGTGCTCTCTTACCCTTAGCCTCTATTTCCTCTCCTACCCTATACCTCATAAACTTCCCCCCAACCCACTCCCTTTCTCCACTATATTACCACCTTTTACCTCTCTTACCTCACCTTCTTCTCTCTATCTTCTCCTCATATTTCTAACTTCCAGGAAAAAAACTTGTTTTTTTAATCTGTACATAAATGTTTTACTTACGTGTTTTTTTCATCTGAAATGCCTGTACTTTTAATATGTTTAGACTACATAAATCTCACTTTTGTAAATCATTACCTAGGATTAGAAATGTTATGTCTTCTTTTAACAAATTGTATATTATCTCTGTATTTTTCACTGTTCTACTACTTTATTTAGTTTTGTACAACTATTGTAAAATTGTCTATATCCTGTGGAGCTTTTCTCCCCGGGCCTGCACTGAAAACAGGCTGTTCCAGGCCCAGTGGACTATCCAGGTCATCAAACTGTAATAAATAAATAAATAAAGAAGTACCACCCCCACACACTATTACTGATTAGGTCAAACTAAATCCTAGTTAAGGAAAACATTACCTATCTACTTGCAACCCACATTCCCAAATCAGGTACTAAGAAAAGCATAATATACAAGTAAAAAGACTGACTTTTAACTAAAGTCACTTTCAGCTAACTAATGCAATAAAGCTTTCATCAGGTCTGTGACAAGAACTAAATAAATCTACATAAGTAGATAAGTAAAAAGAGCTAACTAAACAGATACAAGAAAAAAACACACATAGCTATCTAACCATAAACATTATCTAACGAGAACGCTATAAATATAAATATAAATATACATCTGTCTAATCATATCTAATATGTGTTAGTGTGTATAAAAACTAAGATATTTATAGCCCAGAAAAAATATTGCTTTTACAGCTCAGAAAAAATGTTAGTGCTTTGCAGTTAAAAAAAAAAAAGTCATGAAAAATGAAAAGATCTTGTAGTTTTTGCCCCCACTGCATTCCAGACAAAATGCGAGCTCAACATAAGAAAGGCACTCAGAAAACCACCAAAATGTACGTTTTATAACATTTCAAAAGGGCCTCACTGAGACAGATGCCTGGTGTCAAAGCCATGGCCTCAAGCTTAATGCCAAAAAGTGCATTGTCATTCCCTTTGGTAAAAACTCTGTACCCATGAGCTACCACATAGGTGGTAGTCTACTTAACACCGAAAGTGTGATAAGAGATACAGGTGGACAGTAGTCTCTCCTTAAATAATCACATTGCCACAGTAGTCAGGAAATCGTTCTACATGGCATACCTCATCACAAAAGGTTTCTCATCCAGGAAAAAAGAGATAATTGTTCCATTCTACTCGTCACTCATTAGACCCATTATAGAGTACAACGCCTCTTTTGGTATGTACCTCACAAGACATCTACAACAACTGGAAAGGCCACAGAAATACCTGACAAAGAGGTTTACTGGCCTCAAACAGATGCCCTATGCAGACCGTCTCAAAAAGTCCAGCTTTACTCCGCCGCATTTTGCCTACTCAGAGGCGATCTCTGCCTAACATACAAAGCTATGTCAAACCCAGAGCTGTTGGACATGCTCCACTTAAAGAAATCCCAGTCTCTCCAAGCTACACGCTCTAGGGACCTAAACATTGTCACCACAATAAACAGAACATGCTGGAGGGATAGATTTCTGTGCCAGAGACATCCCATATTCTGGAACAAACTACCTATCTATATCAAACAAAGCTCCTCATTAGCACTCTTCAAAAAAAATCATGATTTGATGGGAAATAGGAAATTCACCCCTGGGAACACCTCTGTGGCTCTGCTTGACAGGGGTACAGGAAAATAATTTCCTTGGGTGACGAAAGCCAGGCTACCTTTTTGGATAGGCTTGTATAGGCCCTAGGGCCAATAGCCTAGTACCTATCTATGAACCTATGAATGTAAGAATTTGATAGAACTAGACATGTTATGAAGGCTGCCAAGGCTGGGCCATACTGGTTATAGATACTGTTAGTTATCTAATGAAAATAGGCAACATGCTGAACACACCTGAACTCATCAACAAAGTTTTAAGACCACTAGTTTCTCACTTTTTTTCTTTTTTCTTTTACTTCTTTGTGTTGTACACATCCTTTAAATTCCTTCACTTTCTAAAAGCAAACACTTCCCCTACATATTTTCCTGACATTTTCCCTTCTTTATCTTAATCTTAGAATAACTCACCTCTGCTACTTGTTAGTATAGAGCAAACTGTATTCAAACCCTTTACTTCAGTATTCTCTCCCATATTATTTTACTATTACTAACATCATTTGAAATAACAAAAACTGACAAAATAAAAACTCTTTGAAACAAAAAAAAAAACAAAAAAAACAAAAAAAACGAGCAATAAAGATGGAGCGGTTTAAAACAACTATTTACTTAGCACTTTCGGAAAAGGCAGTGCTTCTCCTTCTTCAGACACTAGAACAATTTAATTACACACATTATATAGACAATCAGTAAGCCACTGGATCAATTAACCAAAAAGTAAGTATACCTTAAAGGTAACAGGCATAAAAAGTGTCAGCAAAATACTAGACAAACTAATAAAGACTGTCGTGCATCGAAATATACAACTAAAAACAAAAGGACAGCAGAAAGCAAACTTATAAAACCACGAGATGTCTACACCTAACACTAGTGTTAGAGTATTGTTAATTACACGGTTCTAAAAACCATCCTAAATGAAAATACTTAAGAAATAACATACTTACATAAAATTGTATATACATGATGATAAAATTAAGTTTAAAACTATTTATATTTTACCTTAAATTATTATAATAGCAAAAGACACACTTAAATATAAACAACATATTGATATAATAAACCACCAAAACAATGGGTTACCTGACCTTAGGCTGTAAAAACTAAAATTATCAGAGAGATTTTTTTTTCAAAATATATAACAGTAATATTATACACAGAATAATTATCTATTAAGGGCTAAATGTTTGAGAATGTATTTAACAGACACACTTTCGTTTAGACCTGGAGATAAATATGCTGCAGTTCTAATTTGCCAGCTTAACTCTTTAATTTCCAATTTTAATTGCCAAGGGCCCCCTCTTTGGTCAACTACAACTTGTTTTAAAATAGCAAATTTAAAATTATGATCTGGAAACGGGTTGATATGCTTGGCGAGCGCATTGTTAATATCTTTTTTACTAATAGCATATTGGTGCTCATATATGCGCTGCTTTAATCTTCTTTCCCTTTTTCCAATATAGAACGCAGCGCATCTTTGACAATGTGCTGCATAAACCATGCTTTTTGTTTCACAGGTATATCTGCCATGAATTTTATATGGCTTATCCCTAATGGTGACATAATTCCCGGTACACAAAAAGGAACAATAATGACAGGCACCACATTTAAACATACCAGTAGTTCTTTTATATGCTACTTTAATTTATTTGGAGACAAACCTAAAATTACTTATAGGCGAGGTGCAAACCTTAAAACACTCCTTGAACATCCAAATAAAGTAGAAAAAAGATATTAACAATGCGCTCACCAAGCACATCAACTCGTTTCCAGATCATTCGTCTTTATTGCTCGCTTTTTTTTTTTAAATCATTTGAAATAACATTTTCATTTTCCTTTATTTCTTTTAGTCCATCATCACCCTCCACCAATATGTCATCATTTTACTCATTTTGTATAACATTTTTTGCACGTTTTGGTTACATTCAAATCAAGCATGACATCTTGTGCAGGATAATGCACATTTTTAAAGGCCGTTCTTTTTTCCCACATTTGTCTGATTCATCCACCACCTGAGCATCAGACGTACAACACTAATAAGTCTCGTGCTGACCCCTCTTATGCTACCCATTCCCACATTTGTCTGATTCATCCACCACCTGAGCATCAGACGTACAACACTAATAAGTCTCGTGCTGACCCCTCTTATGCTACCCATTCCCACATTTGTCTGATTCATCCACCACCTGAGCATCAGACGTACAACACTAATAAGTCTCGTGCTGACCCCTCTTATGCTACCCATTCCCACATTTGTCTGATTCATCCACCACCTGAGCATCAGACGTACAACACTAATAAGTCTCGTGCTGACCCCTCTTATGCTACCCATTCCCACATTTGTCTGATTCATCCACCACCTGAGCATCAGACGTACAACACTAATAAGTCTCGTGCTGACCCCTCTTATGCTACCCATTCCCACATTTGTCTGATTCATCCACCACCTGAGCATCAGGCGTACAACACTAATAAGTCTCGTGCTGACCCCTCTTATGCTACCCATTCCCACATTTGTCTGATTCATCCACCACCTGAGCATCAGACGTACAACACTAATAAGTCTCGTGCTGACCCCTCTTATGCTACCCATTCCCACATTTGTCTGATTCATCCACCACCTGAGCATCAGACGTACAACACTAATAAGTCTCGTGCTGACCCTCTTATGCTACCCATTCCCACATTTGTCTGATTCATCCACCACCTGAGCATCAGGCGTACAACACTAATAAGTCTCGTGCTGACCCCTCTTATGCTACCCATTCCCACATTTGTCTGATTCATCCACCACCTGAGCATCAGACGTACAACACTAATAAGTCTCGTGCTGACCCCTCTTATGCTACCCATTCCCACATTTGTCTGATTCATCCACCACCTGAGCATCAGACGTACAACACTAATAAGTCTCGTGCTGACCCCTCTTATGCTACCCATTGTATCATTCATATTTATTACACTTGGCATGTGCAACAGCTCATTATCACACACTTTTACTGGCAACTCTCATGCCCCACTCCACAGTTCCTTTCATCTATCTTTTTTCTTTTCTTTTTTTTCTTCACCAAATGCACAGTCCTACATAATTTTGACATTGCAGTTCAGAAAAGTAGGCATGTGCTCTAACCAAGGCAGTACAACTTCTCACCAAAAAGCAAAACCTTTTCCATTAAATGATATGACTCAGAAGTTATATGATGGGAATGCTTCTACCTCAGGTGAATGAAAACACGTACATCTTGTGGATTAAAGTCTAGTGGCACTGTTATATGATCCCAAAGTATCATTGTAATAAAGCATACCTCCTCCCCCTTTTTAAGCTGGTTCAAATGACAGGTCTATTTTTATCCTCACTCCAGAATGGAGACACAGCACGTATAGATTGTTGTGTTACTACAACACAGGCATACAGTCTTTTTACATCACTAGCAGTAGCTCTAAATTGCTCATCTACTCTGCATTTTACAGTTGAGTCATGGTACCACCATCCTCTGTTTCCACACGGTGAACAACAGCTGAACCTATATTCACTATCAGGGTATCATCTTCTGGTTTCCCTTTCTGGGTTGCGTAGCTGCAGTGCCTAGTTCCATCTCCCCCATGCCAAGGCAGAGCCATTGTAGGTTCTCTTTCTTCCTAGTTGCACCTGTATTCAGTTGTCCAAACTGCCAGCAAACATCCCCATAATTTGTATTTAGGTTGTCAGTCTATGAAACAGCACTTTCAGAAATGTCCTTAATTTTTCAACAGCAGCTATCCTCTACCATCTTACTGTTAACAACAACTTTCTGGCCACCGCTAGCATCAAAAAGAAGAGATGAATTTCCCCAGTCCCCTGGCTAAACCTTTCCTAATCATTGTAAATAACACCTTGGGTCTCCCCTAAAATGAGACTATAAGTCTAGTGAGACTAGCTGAGTCTGCAAATCATAAATAGGACCGTAAGTACAATACTAAGCAAGCAGTCCCTGGGAACCATAAGAGGCCTAGCCATATACACCTTTTAGTAGACATACTGAAAATTTCTTGCCACCCTTTATGAGTATTTAATAGTGCCCACTTTCTAAATCAAGCAGGGTTGTACATGATAAGTGTGGTGTAAATGTATGTCTACCCATCCATTCATCAAGACAAGGCTTAAAGGAAAACAGGTAAATTATTTGTTTGACCTGTAATAGTAACATTTTTCATTGGCTGGGAATAAATTGATTTATGAACCTATTCCTCAAGTGAGTCTTGTTTGATTGCTGGTATAAATTATGTCCCTGTAATCGGTGTTTTAGAGCCACTGGTTTTGTGAAGAAATAGGAGGTTAAATAGGATTGGATCTTTCATGGCTCAGAAAGTTAGACACAGAGCACCTCAAAGCAGATGGTAAGCTATTGAGTACAAGAATAGGTGTGCTAATCTAGCAGGATAATTGAAGAATATAAAGAATTTAATTTTTTTTGGTTAAAAAAGTTAACAATATGCTTGGATTTGTACATACCAGTGGGAGGCACTGTAATTGATGCTGAATTTGATAGGGAAAAGTACAGTGGTAAGATGTTCCCTTGGAACGGAACTGGGCCAGAAAATAAAAATAAAATAAATGAATACTTTGTGTAAACTTGTTAAGCAGGCATTTTTCTCCATATGTTAGACTCTAATCTACCTGTTCTTCACTAATTCATTTATAGCACCATCGATCTTCTGGTTATATGCTGTGTGTCATTTAACATTGACCGCATTTTTCATATGTTGCTCCTTTTTTGTACAGGAGCATTTCTCCCTAGGACTCCACTGAAAATCAACCTTCTCAGTCGAACATTTACAGATAATAAAAGTAAAAAGTAAATAACTTAAATGAGACTAAAAGAAGCTATGTGGGAGAGTCATATAGAAATAATCTTTTGTAGTCTTTAATCTATCCAGTGCCTTCTGTTGAAGGTTGGGCACCGGGCTGGCAACTCGACACTGTAAAACTGCACTGCCAATCATGAGCAGACAGATGATCCACTGTGGCGACCCCTAACCGGGAGAAGCCAAAAGAAGAAGAAGTCTTTAATCTAACCAATTTCAGTATTCGCACCTAAGAATGTCTACTTATGGTTCATATATTTTTCAAATGTTCTCTTTCATTCATTTCTAATGCTTAATCATGGCATGGCATCATTGGTAAAGTAACATCTATTTCTCTCTGTTTTAAAATTGTGAACAGAGTACTTAGAAAAAGCTAGAGGACATTGTTCTACTGTCATATATAGGCATTCCTGTACTTCAGGATATGTTGTTCTTCATCTATTTCTTCTCACATGAAAATAAAATCACTTATTAATCTGCAGGTCTTATATGCATCACAAGATATCAGATTTATCCAAGCAACTAACCCTTGTAAGATGTGTCAGCACTGAGAGCTAAAAATTGGTAATGCTAGGCTAGTCTTGATAACTGGATAAGCAGAGACAAATCTTCACCTGGTTATTGTGCACAGCCCTACTGAGTTTGATAAGTGAGCACTACTAAGTGTTTGAAGAGGGTAGCGAGAACTTTACATTTGTCATCTTAAAGGTATATACAGGTAAGCATCTTATGGTCCCCATGATTCATCCAAAATCATACGGGCAGCCCTCACTACCTGGTCTTTGACCATCGCTTTCTTTTGTTGATTTGTATGATTTCGGATGAATTAGACTTTGAGACTGAATGTGGCCATCTGTGTAACATGTTTATTAAAAGAGGCTATCCTAGTCAACTTGTTAACAACACAAAAAAAGAAGTAGTTTTCAAGCGTAATGTTGGTTATTTTATTCCTTTATTAAAAGGACAATCAAGCTCATCTTCTCACTCAGTCCTTAACGGATTGGCTAGTCTATCTGATGAATTGCCAAATAAAAAAGCTGGTAATGTAAGTTATCAAGCCAGCTTTTTGTATACATTCTCTTTAGATTTTTGGTCTATTAGAGAGGTAATAAATAAAAATTGGGACCTCATTAAAAATGATGATTCCCTTTCTAGAATTCTTGGTTCTAGCCCTAGGATAGTATACAGACGTGGTCAAAATCTTAAAGCCCTCTTAGAGAGCAACATTAATAGCAGGAATTCTTATGGGAGAATTAATGGGACGTTTAAATGTGGTTCATGTTCACAATGTAAACACATTCTGGTTGGTAACCAGGTGGTTTTGAACCACAACACATACAAAATAAAAGGGAAACTCAACTGTGAATCTAAGGGTGTGATTTACGCTGCTTGTTGTAATTCATGTAACGTGTTTTACATTGGGAAAATGGAGAGACGTTTTAGGCAGCGAATATATGAGCATTGTTATGCAATAAAGAAGAAAGATTTTAACAATGCTTTAGCCAAACACTGCTCTGAATTTCCCGCACACACTTTTAGGTTCACAGTTTTACAACAGAGAATTGAGAATATTCGGGGGGGTCCTTGGCAAATTTTGCTCGAAATAGAGTAACTGAAGTGGCAAGTGCGAACAAGGGCTCATATGCCCCCAGGGATTAATGACAGTATTTCCATTAAAAGTCTGTTGAAACTCCTAACTTTGAATAGATAAAAATTGAATACAAAGCAAATATACAAAGTTCTTGCATATGACAGTTTAACCAGGAATTAAAGGTTGGTTAGTGCAGCGTTTGTTTAATTAAGTACTTTTTATTTCTTATATTCACACAAAGGAGAACCAGGGATTTCATAAGCATTTTTATGAATTTGACTTACTTAGTATGAATTTGATTTAGTGTTTTAAGTAGAGTATGTTGTTATTAAATTTGTATAGTTCAGTTTTTAACATGTATACACATATAAGTGTGTTTTTAAACATAAGATGAGATAGGAATATATATGGTTTTGTTCATCATTTCCTGTATTATAAGTTAATGAGTTATAACTTGTTATATAAAAGTAGACTGCGATAATATGTTGTCATGGTTACTAACAACATTGCTTAATTGATGACATCACTGACTTGATTAGATAAAAGGCATTGGTTTACCATATTTTAACTGTTTGTCTGAAGAAGGCTAGGCACTGTCCTAGCTGAAAGTGTAATTTATAATAAATAGCACTAACTCTTTTTGGCCGACTTTTATTGCGTTCCGTTTCAGTTTAACAGTTTGCTGTTTATTGTGGTGACAAGGTTTAGGTCTCAGAGCGTGTAGCTCGGAGGGATTGGGATTTCTTTAAGTGGAGCATGTCCAACAGCTCTGGGTTTGACATAGCTTTGTATGTTAGACAGAGATCACCTCTGAGTAGGCGATATGCAATGGAGTAAAGCTGGAGTTTTTTGAGACGGTCTGCGTAGGGCATCTGTTTGAGGCCGGTAATCATCTTTGTGAGGTATTTTTGCGGCCTTTCCAGTTGTTGTAGATGTCTTGTGAGGTACATATCAAAAAGGGAGTTGTACTCTATAATGGATCTAATGAGTGATGAGCAGAGGGGAACAATGACCTCTTTTTTTCTGGATGAGAAACCTTTTGTGATGAGGTGTGCCACGTAGAAGGATTTCCTAACTACTGTGGCGATGTGAATATCAAAGGAGAGACTACTGTCCATCTGTGTCCCAAGGTCTCTTATCACACTTTCAATGTTAAGTATACTACCGCCTATGTTGTAGTTCATGAGTACAGAGTTTTTACCAAAGGGGATGACAATGCACTTTTTGGCATTGAGCTTGAGGCCATGGCTTTGACACCAGGCATCTGTCTCAGTAAGGCCCTTTTGTAGGATGTCCACATCGTTAGGAGTTTCGATTATGGCTCCTAGTTTGCAGTCATCTGCGAACTTCATTAGCCAAAGACCTTCTGTGTTAGCCTGTACTTCAGAGAAGTAGATACCAAACAGGAGAGGACCCAAGACTGAACCCTGTGGTACTCCACTTGTCACTGGTCTGAAGTCGGATTTGGAGTCTGCCACTTTCACAGTGTGGGTTCTGTCAGTGAGCCAGTTGGCAACCCATCTTGTGACATAGGGATTTATACCTAGTTTAGTGAGTTTATCTATAATTCCAGAGTGGGGGATGGTGTCGAAAGCCTTGGCAAGATCTAGATAGGCTGTGTGAACCACCTTACCCTTGTCTACAGCTTTGGTGACTGCTTCAAAGAAGTCTATCAGGTTTAGGAGACATGATCTGCCTTTTACAAACCCGAACCGGGTGGGATCCAGAGTTTGGAGATTACCAATGTCTTTGTTTATAAGTTCCATGATGATACGTACCATGGCTTTGCAGACGAGGCTCATCAGGCTAATGGGGTGGTAGTTCCTGGGGTCCATGGTGGCTCCCCCCTTGTGGAGTGGGATAACTGTTGCCGTGCACCATTCAGCAGGCACAAAGCCTGAGGTGAGGCTATGACTGAACATGGTACTTAGGTGGGGTGCTAGTTCGTTCTGTAGTTCATGTAGAATGCAGCCTGGGATGTTGTCTGGTCCCATGGATTCTGTGTTCTTGGCTTTGGAGAGTGTAGATTTTACCTGTGCAGCTGTGATTACAGGAACTTTGCATTCTTCCGGTATAGAGATGGGCTCTTTAGGGGTTGAGAGGGGGTATAGTTAACAATGAACTTATCTGCCAGGATGTTGGCAATATCAGTTGGGTCTGTATATTTAGTGCCATTGTGCTGTAACTCAGAGCAGATCTGAGTGTTGCCATTGAGATTCTTGACATAGCTATAGAATGCTTTGTGGTTGTCTTTAGAATCAGTGGTGATTTTGTTTTCGTAATTAGTTTTGGAGAATTTTATCAGAGATCTCAGCTTCTTACTGAGGCTGACCAGGTAGCTCCTCCACTCGTGGGATTTTACTCTCTTTTGCGAGAGTTTCTTCCTTCTGTTGTACAGTTTGTTTATGGCAGGGGACCACCAGATTGGCTTTCTTTTTTTGGAGGAGAGCGTTTTGGTTCTGTTTGGGATAGCACAATCCATGAACTTATGTAAGTGCTTATAAAGTGCAATTGCGTAGGATTCAGTAGTTGTAACTGTATTGTCCATCTGCATGGGTGTCATGAAGTTCACCACTTCTGTCTTAAGAAGCATGAAGTTGGCTTTGGAGAAATTTTTTACCTTGGTTTCCTTAATGGGGGGTGGAGGCATGATGTGGATATCTAGGGTAATTAGCTTATGGTCGGATCGGACCAATGAGGCGTTGACTTCAGGTGTGGAACACCGGTCACTCATATTAGTAATGACTAGATCTAGGATATTGTTGCCCCTGGTGGGGGAGTGGATAAGTTGATCCAGGGCATTGGAGTTTATGAATTCCAGAAAGCGGTGAGTGAAGGAGTTGGTACATGAGTAGTTTTCCCAGTTAATGGTGGGGGTAGTTGAAATTGCCCATTATTAGGGTGTTTGGCTGAACCCTAATATTTTCCAGTACATCAAGAAAAGAGGAGTGGGAATCCTGGGGCATGGTGGGTGATCTGTAGCAAGCTACAATTTGGATTGCAATTTTGCCCAGAGTTAGTTGCACTTGGATAACATCGGCTGCATTATGCTGAGCAACTAGCCTGGAGGTGTGGATATCCTTAATGAATATGGACACGCCTCTGTCTTTGGTGTTCTGGTCCAGGCTACATGGCCAAAAAGTGTGGTATGAGTTATAGCCTGGTAGTGCAGGGGTGCTCTCTGGAGCCTTGAACCGGTCTCAGTCACTGCACAGATATCGATGTTCACCATTTTAAGGAGTGCCTCGAGTGAGTGCATTTTGAGATTTAGACTTCTAGCATTGAGTAGCATCACCCTCAGTTTTTGCTTCCCTGTTCCTGTTACGGTGGTGAATTTGTCATTTGAATTTTGCCTATTTTGTCATTTTAGTGCTTGTGCATACTTAAGACAAACTAATGAAGGGGTTGCTAGGGGGAAATAATTCATTTGTGTGTCAAAGCAGTGTTTGTGCATATGTGGACAATCAAGTTCACAGAATGCAACTCTGGATGCATGTATTGCAGGGATGTATGACTATGATTTACAAAACTTCCTCATTAGCATACTGCACTTTATAACACTTCTCATTTGCATCTCATTATTTTTTAGGCCTTGCACATCAGCGTAAATGGCATCTATGAATCGTGCCTTTGCTACACTCACTTGTAAGCATCAGGAGTATCTCAATCGCATTTGTGCAAGCAACTATGAATGCTGTCCTTAATTTTAAATGTTAACACTGAAGTTCAGCATAAGGGAGGTGCTGCACTTCTGATGTGCAGTACTTTGCATTAGGCATTAATCCAAGGTCCCATGTGCCTAAGATGGTAGGTGAGATGGATGTAAAGGATCCCTAAGCATTTATCACAAAGCACATTTTTTCACATTTCTACACCAAAGTTCTCTAGCCAGTTAGAATATAACTTTCAATGTCCCATTAAAATTGGTCATACTTAGTGGTGTGTAAGTGGGTCAACAAATGAAAACAAATCCAAGTAAAGTATCTTGTATCATCCAGGTCTGCTGTTCTGAGACTATGTAATAGATGATGCCATAAAACATGATTTATAGTGCATGGAGTGACATCAATGATATTTTGAATTTTTTTGTGTGTATGTTTATGTTATAGGTAATAATTTTATGTTACAGGTAATAATATGGATAGCATGCACAATAATTTAACCCACTAATTGTTTAAGCTTTGAAGCTAGCTGTCATGTTATGTGAGAATACACACTTCAGGCAGAGTACAATCTTGGTAGTAGCTTTGTATGATGGAAATTCAACGCTCAATGACAGTTATGTATTTGTATAACAATAATCTATTTGGCTGTTTCAAACATTTGGGATTCACTAATGTTAGCTTGTCAGCCATCTAAATGTGAGTGACAAGTAAAAACAAAATTAAATTGTTGTTCTGCTGTCCCGATTTGTTGTTGTACTATGCTTTTAACTTTTGATATTTATGAAGTATTGTGGGACAGTTGTGTGAAAACAGAATGACTGGCACAGAAACACTGAAAACTACAGTCAGTCAACTTTATTAAGGTGTTCTCTGTTAGACCCTATACTTTGTGCCAGGGCTGTGCCTCTGTGCCTGCTATTGATTATAATCAGTAATAAAGTCACTGCACCTTGATAAAAGATTTCCTCCACTGCAGCAGATTAATTTAGCCTGAGTCAGTGGCCTAGTTCTGTCCAGCTCATGATCATAAACATCTGTAACTTGGACAGTGACCATTATAGGTTTTTGGACCATAATTTAGCCATGTAAGTATCATGTCTGATTCAGCTCTAGCTTTACACTCGGCTTACATATGATTGAAATAAATATAACCATACATATACACAGACACACACACATATATACACAGATGTACACATATGCAATTCTCATACACTGAAGTTAACTGAAACATTAATAGAGCAACAACAGAAAGACTGACAGACAAAAACTCAGAATGAAAATATCAACATATTTTATCGCATGCTCCAAGACATCATGATAAAGCATGCAAATAAAAACAATGACCCCATTCACTAATCCCATTGTGATGTTGTATGCATACCCTGCTATTTAAATATATCAACTCCAAGATTACACCATAAAGGAGATTATAGTGATCTCACACAAAAGTTTCAGTTTCTGTTAATCAAATTAAGTAAGCAAGAAAACTGTCAAATTCAGTTGACTAATTTAAGTGGACTGTGGAACTATATATTTCCCAATTTTTTTCCCTATATTTATCCCTATTTAGGCAGTTGTTTCCTGGGGTGAAAACATCATAAAATGGCAAATGTCCTAAGACTTTAGGACAAAACATAATTTTTTATGTTTCTCTAATAGTTGAATAAAACAGTTATTTTGTATCTGAAATACCTTAATATGATACAAAACAACAGAAAAAATATAAAAAAGTGAGACCTGGCAAGAAAGTGAAATCCAATGTTTGAAACTAGGTGTGGGCATGGTTTATCCTGAAAATTATACATCTTTATAAAAATCCTCCACTTTGGGCATCTGAAAAGCTAGCAACCCTACAAGGCTCCACAAAGGACAGGAGTGAGGACACATTGTCCAGCAGCATGATAACGCTGCACCAGTGTCCTTGATCTCCTCAGTAGCCTTGGACATGAGTCAGAATGAATCAATGGAAGGCTAATGTGAGTCCAGTAGACCCAGTGAATGAAGAGAGAGGAGCTGGCGACAGCTGATGGTAAGTTGCAGACAGGAAAATGAACAAACACAGTAAAAATATAGAGATGAAAGCTGGTCTTTAAAAATTAACCAAGGAGGAAACATATTTTGACCATATATCTACATCAGTATTGGTATCAGTCCCCCCCCTTTTTCCATTTTGTTCAAGGTGTCAGGATGTCAAATAAGCAGTGAACATCACCTGGAGTTAATGGCCTTTCCACTGGGGGACAATTGTGTGTGTGTGTGTGTGTGTGTGTGTGTGTGTGTGTGTGTGTGTGTGTGTGTGTGTGTTTACTGAAAAGAGTCAACTGACCCAAACATAAACATTCACAAGATCAACCAGAAAAGGCTGGCTTTGCAAATGTTGATATGCTGCTACTCATACGCCTAGCAAAAATCTCCACACATGCAAAAAAAAAAAACAGATTAAAACATTGTTACCCCCCCCACACACACCCCCACACACACACAGGGGAGAAGGCCTCCTTCACACACCGTACTTTCTGCTAATTATATATACTAACTCTGAGATTGCACAGTAACAGTAATGTAAACTTGCAGCAAAGGGAGGGAGGGGAGGTAGATGAGGGTTTTCACCTTACAGTAAGAAGGATATTTTGTTTACAGTGAGTGAACAATGCTTTATGTCTGGGTTGTTTAATTTCTAAGATAATTGTAAGCAGCTACTGGAGATTATTACTGCAGCAGAGCTAAACCACTTCTTCAGTTTAAACTGCAATTTAAGACATGCTCTAAAAATTAAGGACTTGGTCTAATGCTCTTACTTTTGAAGATTACATAAAATGCATAGTAGTGGAGATCCAGTATTACTGGGAAGCTTTATTAATTTATTTGCATTTTATTTGCTTTGTTAATTATTTATTTTTTAAGCATAGCAAGCAAGCTAGCATATTAAAATGGCTAAAGGGTTTCCAGTAGATATGATCTGAGATTTGAAGTTTAGCAAGGAAGTAGATTTTGATTTACTTAGGAGGTTAATATGTCACATATATCCTTTAAAATAACATATTCACACAGGAAATGTGAATATGTTGGTTAAAATGATGCACACAAGAAAAACAAAAGGGTGTGGGGCCAATAAGTAGGTTGGATGAGAATCTAGTTATCAGACAGCTTTTAAAGCATGCTTATTTTAATAGCTAGACAAGGTGTGTGGGTACCCAGAGAATCATGTTGAGACCTACTTGTTTTAATGTATTCGTATTAAATATTTTCCAGGAATTTTAAATAGATTTAAAGGAAAGGGACAGATAAACGGAAAGGATGCAACCACCAAGGCAGGTATGATTAAATTTAGGCAATTTGTTATAATAATCCAAGAACAGAGTGTTTTGTAAATGAAGAATGAGTGGAATAATTTGACTAGAAAATGATCTGTAAACCTAGGTAATACCTAAAGTTAGTCCTAATACAAAGTATAGCCATAGCAAAGTTAATAAAGTGGGAAGCTGTGTTCAAAGGGTGCTTGACCCTAGAGATGGCAAGACATTTATTTCTTTGTACATGGCTGATTAGCATAGTAGCGAAGCTTTGAGGTGAGTGAGGGGGGTATAGGAAAAGATGGCAAAATTAAGTTACATTATTAAAAGAAGGAAATTAGTTATTATATAGTGTTGTATAAATCTGTGAGGACTTTTGGTGCGTTTGATTACTTAGCTGCTGACTTAACAGTAAATAGTTTAAGTAGAAAATGATTTTTAACTGAGATGACATTAATAGTTTGGGTTTGTTAAAAAGGGTAGGAGCTGCAGAGACCTAATTGTATTAGTGAGTGTATTGGTAGCCTTCATTGGAAGCTCTGTAATGTTGTATATATTCATAGTAGGATTATTCTAGATGCACATAAATCTATCTGATTCATGTACATTTTCAGTTATTTTTAAGTATCATTTAGTTTTAGTTGCTATTTATTAACTTGTTAATAAGGCAGGCTGACTAATCACATAGTCTCTCTTTAGTTACATTGTGGAAATAATGGCATGTTACAGCTACAAAAATAATTTTAAAAATCTGGAGCAGTCATGTAAAAAGAAAGAACATATTTTGGAAAAAGTGGCAAACAAATGATGACACCTGACTGGATACTTGATAAAATAAATGTATGCCATAGCAGTTAATTTTAACTATTGCATTTCTGTGTGCTCACATAGAGATCATAACAACAACTAAAAGGTAACCAGAGTTGAGACATGCTGTGCTCCAGCCATCACTGGTGTAAATAATGAGCTTTTAGGGCACTGGGCTCTCTGCACATTACCAGAGATGCGCTACCTAAATGTCTATGAATGCAATTGGAAACAGACAGCTTCTCTGAGTCCTTCACATGCAAGACAGGTAGCTGGATGAAATATTTTGCTACACAGTGACTAAAGATGAATGTTCCTGCTTTATGTCAAGGAGTGAAATTTATGGAGTCTGTTGTTTGGCTACCAACTGCTGAGAACAATGCACCAGATATTCTAGTGCTGGCAGGTACCTCATACTTCCATTTACTGTGGCCAGTCTGAACTGAAAACATCTAAAAATAAATATGTCAAGATCCTCAGTATTAAACAACACCTGCATGTATATAAGTCTGTACAGGTATGACTATGAAGATGATGCAGAGTGTGACTTTTTGTTCTAGTGTAAAATCGTTAGACAAAAGAAAAGCACAAGACATTTAAGTGTCACCAGAATATGCAGTTAAATGCTACATCAGATGGTGCACCATGCAAAAAAGCAAAGAAAAAAACAATAACACAGACTTTGTTGTGCCTAAGATAATGTATATGTCTGTCACTGGCTGTTTAATTTTTTAAGAGTTATTTGGCTTCTTGTCACTGATGACTTGTAACCTGGTAAAAGCTGCATGAAATGAGCAGAAACTAACAATTAGGCACCTGAACTCCTCCAGCAAACAATGTAAATGCAAACCAGCAACAAAGTATCAAGTAGTATCAAGTCGCAATAATCCAAGAAAAACAAAGATACACAATTAAAACCGAAATGCATTTAATAGTCTAAGCGCTTTCACCCTCTACCCAAAGGCTTCATCAGAGATAAAAAAAAATACATATATTCACTAGTTTTCAATACATCTTACATTAACTGAGTAACCTATCAGAACCATAAAATAATTAATAGCATTCTGTCTTAAGGACATCAAGAATTACACAACTTTCAAAAATTGCTTCAAAAACAATAAATCAATGGAATCTGTTAAAAAACTTTATACACTCTGTTCACAATTTAGCTGCCCTTTCTTTAAGAATATAATTCAAGGAAAATCATATTGTTTAATCACAGTTTATTTGTTGCATCTAGCCGTAACTGTCAATGCAGTTCTTTTCATTCAAGAAGTAGTTCATGATTTCCTTCCCTATCTGTTGTAACCACTTTATCAATTACAAAAAACAAGAATCTTTTAAAGTTTGAACATTCCATGGTGGGTTTATATAGTGCATTAGTGTTTTTACATTTCTTAATTTCACAAACATGTTCATAAACTCACTCTTTGAGTGTTACAGTTGTTTTCCCTATGTAGAATGCAAGGCAATAAGTACAGGTTGCTGAATATACTACCATTCTAGTTTTACATTTGCATATGCCTGGGCAAGTTAGAAACTTGTCATAGCCTTCTATTATAGCACAAGGACTGTCATTAATAAACTTAAAATATTTACAAAAAACACATTTTCTCATTTTTGAATGACTAGCTCTTTTGTTGGTACAGTTGTTCTTTTCAAAGATATTTTTAAGTTTTTCACCACTACTGCAAGTAATTTTAGGACAAGGGCCTAATATTTGTTTGTGTTCCATTGTGAACACTAGGTCCCATGTATCTTGCAATGTTCTTATAAGCACTAAATACGTAGCATTTCATTTTAATTTTTCTTGGATTATTGTGACTAGATACTACTTGATACTTTGTTGCCCATTTGCATTTAGGTGGTTCACTGGAGGAGGTCAGGTGCCTAATTGTTGGTTCATGTCACAGATGACTTGAGCCATGACCATGACCCAGATGGCACACATTTGATTAGCAACTTAGTTACCAGAGTCAAGATGTCTGACAAAAATAGTGGCAGTGAGTGTCAGATGCTGGCTAACCCTTTTAAGGTGGGGGGAGAGTTTTTTTCCCCAACATGAGATTTCCCTTTGTGGTGAGATTGGAAGTATGCTGTTCAGCCCTAGGAACTTGGAAGTGTATGACAAGACAAGGAGTGCTTTCACAATAGAGAAGTATTGGTGGTGTGGGAGGCATGCTTTCATGGAAGTTCACTGAAGTGCAGATCTCACTATGCCATGTGTGCCTTGTTATGGTAACATTGCTGAAGAAGGGACTGACAGCCTAAGAAGAAGCATATTTATACTCTCTCATTGTATAAAGATATCCATTAGTTTGTCTCGTGTGCTTACTTCTTACATAATTATTAGAAAATAAAAGGAGATTTGCAGCAGAGCAGTTTAAGCACTGGAGCAGGTGTGAAGAGAGCAGGTGGACCAAACCCATCAGACAAGTATGCTCAGTGGTGTGCTTTATATTTTAAGTTACCACACATTAAGCTGTTCAGCTTAGGTACAGACATTATCTAATAAACAAAAGAAATTGCACTGGCATGAAGAACTGGAAATCCTGATCCAAGTCACTAGTCAAACGACTACATTTTGCAAAAGTAATATGCATTAAAAACTACTTACCTGTCTTAAAACCATGTGGCTACTCAACTGCATACTGTGTGACTCTTAGCAGGACTGACAGTGGTCAAGTGATACCATGAAAAGGGGCACCTGTATGCAGTTGGATTACCAAATGAATAAAAAAGTAAATGAAAATAAACCCCAAAATGTAACCACAAGTGTAGGGTTCATTGCTAGCTTTAAGGATAAATTATGTCAGCATTACATCCATACATTAAAATGTTGGTAGGTAGAGAGCTCATTTTGAATTGTGTTCACACAAACTAGTGCTTGTAGGGGTCCTAACAAATTTCACAGCTTATCGGTCCTATTAGGAATCCTCAAACATCTGCAGATCACTTATGAGAGTATAGAGCAGACAGTAAATACATCCATGTTTTCAAAGTCTGGATCTTAGTTTTACTTGGAGAAGACTGGAAGCATGCCGAGTGAGGTGTCTGTGCTTGCAGCCTACGAAAGCTGCTTAAATGCAAAAACTGCAGATTCAAGATCCAGTGTCTTTAACAGCAGTTCAGCAAATAGTAAAGTGTCTAAAGAAGTGTCCAAAGCAGTCACTTCTAGGTCCTGATATGTAATCTGCCTTTATGTAGACGTGTTTTGAAGAAGACATATAGTGTGTTCGTTCCAACATAGTACAACATGACCAGTGATTCCAGAGTGCATACATATATCTTCACAGTTTGTAATCCAGGGAGATTTGTTGCATATGTTTTATGTAGAATCATGAATGATCAGAACATTATTTTTGTAAATCTTTCATTTCTTATATATGAAACAAGAGGAGGTAATTAACTTTCACTCTGAAAAAATTCTATCCAGAAATCATGTTTTTATTATTATTATTATTATTATTTTACAAACAGGTCATTTTAAGCATCTGTACTGAAACAATACATTTCTTTCTCTGGATATTACGTATATTTCTGTCGTCCTTTTGAATTTTGATTGAGATGCTGCTTTACAATGGTAAAGGGTGTCCACTTCTGTAACATGCTTATCAGCCACTTAAATGAGATCAGAGCACTAAATGTTCAGAGTTGACAGCTTCATTTATTAATGCTGGAAACGTTTTGTAACACATAATTGGAAATGTTCCATTCTGACAACTCTATTTATTACTGCTGCAATAGTTCCTTAGCTTGTTACTGCTGAAATAGTTTCTTAGCTTTTCAACTGTAACACTGTAGAAACTCATAAAATGAGTTTCTGTAGTTAAGCATGCAATAATTTGTATTGATACGTGCAAGCAGTTCAGATTCGAGGCTAATATTCTCACACTCCTTGTTTTGTACTATTGCTACACTGTGATCCTGGTGCAGTTCCCTCATTGGCTTAAATGATAACAGGTGGCAAAAGTCCATCAGTCCTTCATAGCTCGGAGACTCTTCTGCCTAACCCAAATTTCTATCAGAGTTATAGACTTTATTAGCATTTACAGGACAGCTTGACCCAAATAGTCTGCCCCATTTCTTACTTGTTACATATATTATAGTCTTTAATGAACAACGAGATTACCCCCTACATGTGTCTGTGTGTGTTAATGAGACTCCAGGTGTGTGTGTGTGTCTGTGTATGTGTGTATTATATGTGTTTGTCTATGCACATACACACACATACACACACACACACACACACACACACACACACACACACACACACATTTATCTATCTGTCTATATATATATATATATATATATATATATATATATATATATATATATATATATATATATTTATATATATATACACACACACACACACACACATAGATATCACCCTGTGTCCATCATATGTGTTCTATAACTTGGTCACCTTGAAAGTCTACCTCCTGCTTTGAAAGCCTGCTTCACCAATCTGCTCCCTATCATTCTACATATTAGGTACTCAATGCCTTTCCTGAAATACATATTTCTTTAGTGGACATGCCACTTACCACTACCTGTAATTGGACCAGTAGGGTTTTCAGAATGGAACTACATTTATCTAGCAATGTAGCATGTGTGAGTTAAAGTTACAACCTACTATGAAAGACACATTCACAGCATGACACTGAAATTCCTTTTTGTGTATATTTTTGTCAGAAAGATTATTAAGTACTGGTACAAAAAAATATGGTCTCCACTTTATTCAAGCTGTTAGGTTGCTAAAGTAACCTCTTCTCTATCGTTATAAGACTGAAGACTTAGTGAAAAAACACTGCTTAAAATTGTTCTTATCTTGTTACAATACTTAAAATAAACTGTGGACCATAATCTCTGAAACAAAAAGTGCTCCGTGCAAACAGATTTTACTTCATGCTTCCTGACTTAAGACTGCACTTCTGTGTATAAACTTCCATCCATTACTTGAACTTAAGGCATTCTCATCAAACTATTCAAATTCTTCAGAACTCCTTTCTTAATGTGTTTCAGATCTGTGGTCACTGACAAGTTACTTTTCCAGTAAAAACACTCTTTGATGCATTGTGGTCATTATGTTTGTCTGCTTTTTCGCTCTAATGCCAAAGTTACTGGCATAGAAAGCACTGACTTTAAAAGCTCTGCACACAGACAAAGCAAGCATTTCAAGTGGGCCTGATGGGAAGAGCAAATTAGATGAAAAGGTATGCCAACAGTTTCTGTATACATTTCAGACATCCATATATAAAATACCATGTAGCTTTTTCAAGCAGATTATTTGTAGTATTTTAATATGGTTTTCCAACCCATCATGAGTATGTGTTCACTAATGTTTATTAAAATTTCAATTTTAGGATATAAAACCTAACTAAAGTATCCTTATAAGTGTATTCCCCAGATGTATTTTGAAAAATAATCTGGAGAATACAAGATAATTTCAATGACATTTACCAACTGACCTGTAGAAGGAATGCTCTTAGTCACAGTTATCCCCCGGATTCACTATGCCCTGCACGGCGTGCAGGATCAGTGCAAGAGCTCTAGCATGCAAAAGTTTGCCGTGCGATCCAGGAATAGCCTGCAGGGGTGTGCACGAGAGCTCCTGCACTAATCCTGCACAGACTAAGCCCTTGTGTGCAACTCACCCCATTTGTAGGAGAAATCCATGCAAATGAGGTGATTTTGCGATGCAGGAAGCTTGCGACCATTTGTGCAGGACTAGTGGAATCTGCAGAAATGTACTCAGTTAGTAACCGAGTACATTTCTGCAAAATCCAAAATGGAGCCGTGACAGCTCCAAATAAAGGCTGCATATCATTGAGGAAGCATGCCAATGGCCAAGTATAAGGCCATTGGCATTGCAAACAAAACAAAAAATAAAAAAATCAACTTTAAATTTTTTTTAGCCGATCTCGGCTGTTTAAGCATAGGGCAGCGGCGCGCAATCGGGATCAGGGGAAAAATAACTTAATAAACCTAAATTAAGCATTCTAACTAATATCAGTATTCTGCCATGCAAATCAATGGCAGGCAGAAGACAACATTGCCAGTGAGTAGTGGTTGTTAAGCAGGGAGGCTCAGTGTGAGACATGTAACTATGCATCAGCAGGCAGTCCTATGTAAATGAGGGGAATGATAGTGAATTCCAGTTTTCCCCAGCATGTGAGTCAGGTCCAAACAGTGTAAGAGCAGGAATAGCTTGGTGCAAGCCTAAGAGTTAGGTGACATCATGGGGGAGGGGTGTGTCAGGCATACTATAAGCGGATTGGAGCCCTGTGGCTCAGGTTTGCTCCTAGCTTAGTACAGCTAAGCTAGGGGGTGTGTCTAAACCTTCCTAGCACTCTTTACAAAGCCTAAGCGGGTTTGCAAACTGCACACCGGGTTTTACAGGAAGAAAAAAGATGTTAAACCAGGAAATAGCAGCAGTGTGCATGTTTGAGCACTATGTTTGTGTGGCGCGCACACGGGCTTAAACAGGAAGGCAATGGGAAGGGAAAACAGCAGTAGGAAGGTAATCAAGGAGAACTAGCTTAGCTGGCAGGTGAAAGGTATCATAATCAGCCAATTACACAGGCAGCAGACCAGCCCAGCCCAGAACACCACTATAAACTAAGCAAACACCTTCCCCTCTGTTTTTTCCCACACTCTACACCATTGGTGTAAACAAGTGGGGAACTTTTAACACTCACAGCAGAAAACGACAAGGGCTGCAATAGCTATCATACAACTTGTGGAGGAGGCTGAAGGTGGTGAGGATGTGAATGCTGTCGACCAACCCACAGTGAGGAGATGGAGAAGAGTGTACAGACCCAGGATAACCTACCAATGGCTACATGAGCTGGAGATAGTGGAGTGCTATAGGGTGGACAGGGACCTCCTACAGCAAATTGTTGAGCTGTGCCAGCCATGCCTGACATACAGAACAAACAGAGGGGAACCCATCCCAGTGGATACCAAGGTATTTGTAGGCCTAAGAATACTAACTACAGGTATCTTCCAAAGGCCAACTGGGGATATGATGGGGATTTCACAGGTATCAGCATCCAGGGTACTCTACCAGTTCCTGGATGCCATGTCAGCACATGTCGGTGAGCACATATATTTCCCCAACACCCATGAGGCGTTGGGCAGCAATATGTAACTGTTCCATCAAATAGCAGAATACCCTGCGGTAGTGGGTGCTATAGACTGCACGCACATACACATCAAAGCACCACCCGGTGAGTGGGATAGGGTCTACATCAACTGCAAGGGCTTCTTCTCCATCAACGCCAGGTCGTGTGCGATGCCCAGGGCATAATAATGAATGTGTGTGCTGGCTGCCCTGGAAGCTATCATGATTCCCACATCTGGCATCTGATTCAGCTGTACGAGAGATTTGCCAATGAGGACATCCCTCACGGTCACTTAGTGGGGGATGCTGGATATGCACTGGAGCCATGGCTGATGACACCAATCAGAAATGCACACACACCCGAACAAGAACTGCATAATGAGGCACACGCACAGACCAGAATTATAGTAGAGCGTGTGTTTGGGATGCTCAAGTCACAGTTTCGGTGCCTGGACACATCCGGTGGAGCCTTGCAGTACTCACCAGCTACATGTACCCAAATCATCCTTGTATGTGCCATGCTACACAAAATGATCCTGCGGAAACAGCTGTAGCAGGAACAGCACAGGGCAGGGCAACACAGACCCCCACCATTGCCAAGGCCTGCACAGGCACAGAGTGACTTGGAGGAGGAACAAACTGAGCCTGCCCCAGTAGTATGCCCTGGCATTGGCAAAGAGGCAATGCATAGCACATACTCTGACACAGAAGGGACCCAGGGAATAACACCTCTCTCTGACTCTCACATACAGTAAAAGGGATGCCAAATATTACACTACCTGTGCCTAACCATGTGTATGGAGTGTACTATGTGCATCTGACATAGGCAGCCCTGCAACACCATCCTTAATACTGGGACACCCAAAAGGTAAGTGACTCACACATGCCAGTTGGGGGGGTCACATAACCAACAACAGTCACAGCCAGCAGGACAGGTGTAGACAAACACAAACAAAGGCTGTGCTATGGCCTCTGAATGAGGCCTATGAGTAACCTCCTCCCAGTCCTGCACAGACAGACTACAGCAGGTCAGGCAGTGGGATGTCAGTTCTGAAGGGTAGGATGTCAGAAACTAATATGTAGGTAATTAAAAGCTAAGATTTGTAGTACACTGGTATGCCTCTAGCCAGCACAATAGGTAAGACTACAGACTGAAATGGAGTACCTGACATACCAGTACAGTCCTAGCAAATGTGTACAAGTGTCAGGTGTGCCCCCCATCCTACGTAGAAATATAGTAAGTCAGGTGTGCCCCCCCCCAATCCTGTGTAGAAATGTAAAAATAGTCAGGTGTGCCCCCCCCATCCTACGTAGAAATATAGTAACAGTCAGGTGTGCCCCCCAATCCTGTGTAAAAATGTAGAAACAGTCAGGTGTGCCCCCCCCTTGCTATGCAGAAATGTAGTAACAGTCAATGCAAAATGATCAATGGATACCCTGCAGAGACAACATGCAACCTGCCGGTGTACACCATAAAGGCCAGCACTGCAGTACAAACTACCTAGACTTGATCCACACATGCAATACAGATGCCCATACTGGGCATGCTCACACACCCAGAGAAATGAAGGCAATGTCAGTCAACAACATACTGAAAGGTCATACTAGGCATGCTCACACACTTAAACACATGAAGGCCATGTCTGCAAACACCAGTGGATCAGACATATATGGCAGTCACAGTTGTTAGTGCAGACACTCATCAATATGCACCACTCATGTCCTGCACACACAGTGGATAGGAATACAGACATATATGTAAGGACAACACACTATAATAAGCCAAAGGTAGATGGACATAGAGGTATGGAAGAGGGTGACTGTGACACAGCCATAGGGCTCCAAACACATGAGGTGCAGATGTCACTCACTGCAGATACTAGCCATGAGTATCTGTCAGCATGATAGACTATGTGGTGCACGTGCCAGCTGTGCAACATGACTGTACAAGGAAGTAGTCATCTAGCAGCTATATACACGTACCTGTGAAATATGACCCTGTGTGTGCCCACATGTGGTGTGTCAACCCCTAGATGAATGGGTTATGGCCCATGCACACACACTGCCCTCCCCATAGCCATACTATGACAAGCCTGCTGAGGTCATCCAATGTGAAATACACCTTTGGGAGAGTTGTAGTCCAGTAATCTCTGTGGTACGTCCCATAACTGTGTACTGCTGTAGTGTGATAAACTAGTTAGTTAGGAGTTCTAATCCCAGGCTTGACAACTGTGTGTGTGTGTATGTGTGTGTGTGTGTGTGTGTGTGTGTGTGTGTGTGTGTGTGTGTGTGTGTGTGTGTGTGTGTGTATATGTGTGTGTGTGTTTGTGTGCATGTCTGTCTGTCTCTGACTGTGTAGAGAGCAATGCTTTTTAGGGTAGTCACACTACCAACAATTCAAATGCTCAACTTTGGCAAGGCTGCTGATGTTATCCACCTAGAAATACACCTCTGGGAAGGTTGTAGCCCAGTAATCTCCATCGCATGTCCTGTAACTGCGTATTGCTGTAGTGTGACAAAGTAGTTAGGTAGGTGTTCTAATCCCAGACATGGCAAGTGTGTGTCTCTCTGACTCTGTTTGTGTAGAGAGCAATGCGTTTTAGGGTACTCACACTCCCTACAATTCATATGCTCAACTTTGGCAAGGCTGCTGATGTCATCCACCTAGAAATAAACCTCTGGGAAGGCTGTAGCCCAGTAATCTCTGTAGTGTGTCCTGTAACTGGGTACTGTTGTAGTGTGATAAAGTAGTTAGGTAGGTGTTCTACTCCCTGACATGGTATGTGTGTGTGTGTCTGTCTGTGTAGAGAGAAATGCTTTTTAGGGTACTCACACTCCCTACAATTCATATGCTCAACTTTGGCAAGGCTGCTGATGTCACCCACCTAGAAATACACTTCTGGAAATGATGTAGCCCAGTAATTTACATAGTGCATGCCATAACTGCGTACTGCTGTAGTGTGATTTAGAACTGTGGTAGGGTTCCATCTCCACCCATGGCAGTTCTGGATGTTTTGTGTGTGTTTCAATGTCTATGACTGGAGCAATGCATTATAGGCTAGTCACACTCACTACAATTTGAATGTCCAACTTTCGCAATCCTGCTGATGTCATTCATTGTGAAATACATCTTTGGGGAAAGAGTTCTCCAGTAATCCCCATGGTGTGTCCTTTAACAGCTCTATATTGTAGTGTGATATAGACCTCTGTTAGGGGATCTATACCCACACATGTCAGTTGTGGATGTTTTGTGTGTATGTCACTGTCTGTGTAGGGAGCAATGCATTTTAGGCTAGTCATACTCACTACAATTTGAATGTCCTACTTTGGCAATCCTGCTGATGTCATTCATTGTGAAATACACCTTTGAGGAAGGAGTTCTGCAGTAATCCTCATGGTGTGACCTATAACAGCTCCATGCTGTAGTGTGATATAGACCTCTGTTAGGGGTTCTATACCCACACATGTCGGTTGTGGATGTTTTGTGTTTGTGTCACTCTCTGTGCATGACGCAATGCATTTTAGGCTAGTCACACTCACTACAATTTGAATGTCCTATTTTGGCAATCCTGCTGATGTCATTCATTGTGAAATACACCTTTGGGGAAGGAGTCCTCCTGTAATCCCCATGGTGCATTCTATAACAGCTCCATACTGTAGTGTGATATAGACCTCTGTTAGTGGTTCTATACCCACACATGTTGGTTGTGGATGTTTTGTGTGTGTGTCACTGTCTGTGTAGGGAGCAATGCATTTTAGGCTAGTCACACTCACTACAATTAGAATGTCCTACTTTGGCAATCCTGCTGATGTCATCCAATGTGATATACACCTTTGGGGAAGAAGTACTCCAGTAATCTCCATGGCGCGTACTATAACTGCGTAGTGCTGTAGTATAATAAACCATTTAGGTAGCGGTTCTACTCCCAGATATGACAGGTGTGTGTAACTCATATCCTGTGTGGAGGTGGTTGTGAGTGTGTGACACCTGTGGCCAATGTGGAATAGGTTTTGCATAATTCGTATATGGTGGCCCTACTATATATTGCAATGCCCACCATACAGGGATAACAGATGTGAAATAGCTGGGAGACTGGGGTGCAAAGCCATACCCATACATGTGACATCAAGGCCAGGCAACCACAGTTAGCAACCCCAGTATTACCCAGAGAATACTCTCAACCTATGTCTCATACACACACATGCCTAGGCAACAGCCAGTATGTGGGTAGTACACTGCATATTGGCCACTGATAGTGACTATGGAGTGATAGCAGTGGGCTACAGAGGACATGGCACCCTGTCCATATGTCCAATATGCACGTACATGCAGAAAGTGCACCCTCTCCATGTTCCCCAATGGACACCTGCAACACCTGTGGTGCCATGACCCACAAAGGACATACTATGCCTGACAACATGCCCTGTATGGACAGATGCCACTGACACCAGGGAATGCCATTAGCATGCTATAAATGTAGGTGCAGGGTAAACCTGCTGCCCATTACCAGTTCCCACCACAGGTGGGCAAGACTGGCACATCTGATGATAATCTGTGCTCACAACATGGGCCAGACACCCCAGGTACAGTTCCACATGTCACTGTACATGCATGTGGGAGGTGTGCACATCCCAGACATCGTCTATGTCATGAACTAAGGAACACATACATGGCAAGCGATGCACAGCATTGGCCACACACAATGGTCACCTAGGTGACTGGATGGGAGATACAATACCCACCTGTGTGGGCAAATGCAGAAACCACAGCCCTGAGCCACAATGCAGACCATTGTCATGTGGCCTGATGCCAAGGTATACCCATCGCCTAGCCTTGTATAGCCATCTGGCACAGTCGACCACTACACACTTGTGCAGACATGCACCCATGCATGTCAGTACTGGCACCCTGTGTGTTTGTGTGTGTGTTGTATGGTGCATATGTTCACATCCACACTCACTACAACCCCCATTGGCATACTGAAGCATGCTGTCTGATGTCAGACACCTCCCCATACCCTTTGCCCATACAACCTCCGTATGATCCATGTGGTGCATGTGATACCTGCACAGTGATGTGTTGTGGCAATCCCACTACTGATGAGTTTTAATCCTGGCCCTGCCAAATTTGTCAATTTGTGTGTGTCCCTGTGAGAGTGTGGCTGTGTTGACGGTGGCACCTGTTCATACAGACAGGCATGTGTATGTCACCTACCGTATAGCTACGGTATCCCTGTTGCAGATGTCACTCACCATCACATATATGTTCTGAGGGCTCCAGAACAGGTAACCCATGTGGCACATCCAATAACTGCATAGAACTGTGATAGCACTACATAGTCATCAGGGGTCTAATACCCTATGCTGGTAGGTGTGTGACACAAGCATGCTTAGGTTTTACTCTCCCACCCCTCCCTGACTTGGTTTTGCCTCTGTCTGCCTCTCCCACTCCATCTCTGGTGGATGTGTAGACCTACACCTGCTTTGCTTAGGCAGCAGCATGTATATTTTAACTGATGCTCATGATCAGCTGATGGCCTCTGCACAAATTGCAGCCCTCCCCTAGCTGATTGCATGTGGAACAGCTGTGGTAATATTCCCATAGCCAATTGCATGGAAACACACTCCAATATTTAGGATCATCATGTTGGTGTTGGCCCTTTTCATTCACTGTGAGCAGGAACTAGATCTGTTGTTTGGTAAACAGCATCTCAGATGGATTGGAGATTTACCTCTAACAACATACACTGTGGAAACAGGGCAACACACAGGAGGGGGCTGTGCCTGAACTGACTACAGACTGTAAGTGCTGATATACTGTATTTGGAATAATGTTCATTTATCAGTGTGCATATGGATATGTCTGTCCTACATGTCTCAATACCTGCCATGTCAGTTCTATGTTTATGAGGAATCCCCATCTGCAGGGTCATCTGCAGACTGGGCAGTGTGTTGTGCCTTTGGTTTCATATGTTACCCATGGAGCATCTATCTGTGGACTACAGAAGGTAGTGTGAGGATTGCAGTCTGTAGATGGTGAAAGCTGTGACAGTTACTGACTTCATATCTCTCATAGGACATATGTTGTAGCAAACCCTGTTACAACAGTAAATGTATGAGGTTATCACAGCAACATGTCAATACTGGCCCTGTGTATGTGCTTCCAGCCCCAACTCTGTCAACCTTTGTGCATATGTTGTGCATGAAGAGGTGCATATGTGTTGTACACCATAATTAGTGTCATCATATCTGATAACAAGCCAGTGAGATATCAGACTGCTACACATGTTATGTACAGTAGGAGTTATATTTGATGACATAACCTGGACATACTGTGGTTGTTTTTACAGTACTGAGGTCTGTGTACTTATGGTGAATGTCGACATTGTGTGTATTGTTAATATGTACCTTGGCCTGTGTACAGACTGTGGTAGTTGTCATCATCCTAGGACACAGCCTATCTAATGTTACATGCTGCTCCACTGTATGTTACCGTATTGGCTTACAAGTTTGTATGGCCATATACACACATGTCCCATACCACAGTCAGCCATCAGACTGAACTGTGTAGCATCCCAGTATATGTAGGGTTAGTGTGTGAGTGGCACATATGAGGATGGTGTGGAACAGTTAGTCCATATACTGTAATATTATGTTAGCTTGCCACATGTGGCTGTGGCTCTGTTCTCATTGGTTGTGGTTATGCACTTTCACACAGGTGTACCTTACCCTGTGCTGTGACATGCCTATACAGCCTGCTATATATGCAGGTACATGTGCATTCCCCCATAGGAGATGTAGGCCAGTGTTAAGCCAGTTTGCCTGTAGCCTGCACAGTGCATTGTTACATTCCTAGCAGCTTAGAGTACTTACCTAGTGAGATGTCATATGCAGATACTTGCCAGATGTACTGCTGCTGGGCCTCCCTTAACAGTCATGTACATCAGACAGAGCAGTGGGATGCTGTACAGATGTATATCAATATCTAGTGGGTAGTATGTGGCCATGGCACCCCTGTACCAGCAGTTAGTATGTGTCAGGCCAGACAGGTATGTGGGAATGCATAACTGATGGTGGCATATGCATACCAGTTGTTATGTGTTATACCCATCTACATGTATGTTAACATCCATGTTGTCAGGCATGGTACACATGTTTTGCACTAAGTGGTTCTGTGTATACCTATGGACTGTACAAAGTGAGTCAGAATGTCTACACATATTGGCCAATATCTCTGCTGCAGTTGACAGGGGCAGTACGTGCTAGCACCGGTACTTCACTATGATGTCCTTAGGATGTCTGTCAGTAGCCAATGGCACACATGTGGAAAGCAGATGTGACCCCCCCACACACACCATGTCGGTAAAGACAATCCCAATTACAGTAGCAATAGTATATAGAACTGTAATAGTACACAAATAAAAGTTTTCCATTCCTGCAAACCTGTGTGTGGTGTTTTTTCCTATGACCTCTCTGTGAGTATATGTTGCAGGCAATGATTGTCATTTGTATGGGTGACCCATAAAGTGTCCAGTTGTTCAGGTGTGAACTGTAGGCATAGTGGCTGTTCAATATTTTGTGCACCTCCTATATATGTATCTTACTGTACATATCTCTGCGTGTGAATGTGTAGTTACATGTATATCTATATATATGTAAATATATATATATATATATATATATATATATATATATATATATATGTATCTGCATATATGTGTCTATGTATATGTATCCTGGGGATGTTGATAGCTTCCACATTTTACATTTCCTATGGGAGCCAGACTGTACTGCATGATATGTTACAAATACCAGCCTGACATCATACAGGTGGGATGTAGTACTGTTAGCATCTTGTGCCCATGTCATGTCAGGTCCTGGTTATGGGATCTGTAACACTTGGTAGTGTATTGCGGGGCGGACGTGTTTGGCTGGGGGGTATGCCTATTCGTACAAGACGTATATTGTTTGGGGCCTCTCAACCCCATTAATATATATATATATATATATATATATATATATATATATATATATATATATATATATATATATATCAGCTTACATAAGTATGACTATATCCGTATATACCTACATAGCTATATACTTGCGTACATATATGTACCCTGCTGTGCATATGTCGACATATAGGTGTAGACGTATATATGTGTCGATGTAGGCATTTGCATGTATATATGTTCAGATATATTTATATATACATATATATTTCTAAATATATATATATATATATATATATATATATATATATACATATATATTTCTAAATATATATATATATATATATATATATATATATCTACATATATAGATATGTTGTATCTATTTAGATATTAATATATTTACCCACACACATACATCTAGATGTTGGTTACATTCTCTGTACTGTAGCATGACTGGGCTGGATGATATGTTTCTGAAAACATCAGATTTATTTATATCTGTCATGGTAAGTCACTTTGTCTATGGTGTGCAGGGACATGGGTTCAAGTCTTGCAGAGGCTGTTTATTTTGTTGCTGGGCAGAACATGGGCCATTGGATAGAGTGTGATTAAGGCACTTTAAAGCAGTTGTAAGTGGGATTGTGAAAAAGTAAGGACTGCTAACTTGTGGTTACAGTTTCTTATACTCAGCTTCTGTATTGCTTAACCTGTGTAGGCATAGCTTACCCCCATGCAAACAGGCTTAAACCCACTCACTGCAGCTTAAAAGTGCTTACTCCCACTTACCCCCGTGCTAATTTCTTTAAAAGAAAAGAAAAAGGGATTGATAGGAAAGTTGTGAAAAATGGGCACAAAGAGGGAAAGACAGTAGGGAAAATAGCCAGGGATGTGCAGGAAGGGTGTAGGGAAGGTCCCTAGCTGCCCATTTCTTCTAGAGCAACAGCTGTGCATATGCACTGAATTTTTAGGTAGATTTAGACACTCAAACCCCTGGGAGCAGGTGAGGACAACAGTAATTCGTTGTGATGCCAATTAGACCGGATTAAATGTGTCTAGTGGCCACGTGTGTGAAATGGACAGCTGTGTATGGGGCGAAATTATTTTGTGGGAACAGATTACCCTTTGTTTCAGGTGAGAATGGGATGTTGGGGAGGGTTAGTAGGTATATTTGGGGAGGTAGGTTGGTTAGGTTAACAGATAAGACAAACAAGCTGCAACAAGCTGCCTACAGGGGCAGTATATGACACATGTGGGGGGTAAACACCTTGGACGGGGAGAGGTGTTTGGAAGTTGCAAACCCATGAGCCCCCAAATGAAAACAGTGGGACTGAGGTCCCCACCCATGAGCAGTCACCACTGCACCTTCATGACCTCAAGGGTGGCTGTGCTGTGGGCTGAGTAGGAGGGGCAGGCTCACCCTCTAATTGCGCCATGCGGCCCTCAAGCTGGCATAGCCAGTCTGAAAACTCCCTGTCAAGCTCCGTACGCACCTCGGCCTGGACCTGACGGTGGGTGACAGGTACCTCTCCACCCCTGCTCCCAGGGAGGGCCGAGCCCCATCCCCTGCAGCAGTTCCACCCAAAGGTGGTGCAGGGCCAATGGAGGAGGAGGTCCCAGGCTGGGCCCCAGATGTGCTGGTGCACAGTGCCATGGCCAGTTGAGGTGGGACAGGTGGGTTCGTTGGGACCGGCCTTTCCATACGAGCTATGGTGTTGCAGTTTTAAGAATGATATGGGTTAGTAATAGTCAACAGCATTCAGGTTTAGTTATAACAGCATGCATAGGTATTCCCATTAACCCAAGACACCAGATTTACAACAGTTGCAGAGCAAGCAGAACACATGCATATATGGGACAACAGTGGCCATTACAACAGCATGCAGGTTTCATTGATGGCAACAGGCCACCAGTATGGGGGTATTTTAACATGGCACATGCATAGAACCAAATGTGAATATTTGTAAACTAATAGGACATATATCCCAACAAAAGTATGGAGTGTACACGTACCCATTGAGGTGTGTAATTGGGTTATTGTTGCACATATGGTGGGGGTGAGAGTGAGAGGTCAATTAACAAATTAGATATCCCTGTAGTTTTCACAACTTTCTTAGTCACTGCAGTGATCTGTCCCTTACATGTATTATTACACTACCCAATGGCCTTACTTTGCACAATGGTATGTTTGCAGATTAGTATATACGTGGACTGTGTCTTACGTATAGTCTACACCTCTTACCTGTTATAGCTGTTGAGAAAATCATTGTTAACACTACCTGACAAATTCTACACATACTCCCAGATGCCATGCTTGTAGACAAGTATATGAGTGAACTGTGTTGTAACTACAGTCTACACCTCTTACCTGTTATAGCTGTTGGGAAAATCATTGTTAACACTACTTGACAAATTCTACACGTACTCCCAGATGCCATGCTTGTAGACAAGTATATGAGTGAACTGTGTTGTACCTACAATCTACACCTCTTACCTGTTACAGCTGGGGGGTAAATCTTTGTTAACACTACCTGACAAATTCTACACATACTCCCAGATGACATGTTGATGTTATACACATACCTAACACTCTGTTATTGCACACACTCTGGTCAAGGCTTGACAAGATGTAGGTGTTAATGTGACATATTTTGGAATAGCTGTCATACACTTTGGGTGAGATGCTACAATGACAGGTTTGTTTCTATATACATTCTCTTTTTATGTTCAGGTCTGACTATCCATTATATGTCAGTATAAGCTGCCTACATTTCTTGGATCATCACACTTATTTGTCAGGGAAACAGGTTACCGGGCAGCATATTTGGGCCCCGTTATCTGGACATGCTGGACAGATCAGAACAGTTGAGGGGTATGACTATGCATACAGCTTACTACCTGAACATTCTGCCACAGTCTGTAGAGTTGATGGTTATGATTATGCTTACAGCGTACTATCTGAACATTCTAGCAAAGTCTGTACAGTTGCTGGGTCAAATTATGAATACAGGTTTCTATCTGAACATTCTCACAAACTCTGTACAGTTGTGGGGTATGATTATGCATACAACTTACTTCCACTCCCGGGATTCAAACCCCTGCTGTGTGTGGTAAAATTATTACAGTTGACATCACAGTACACTGTGCTATCAGGGAATTGGTGTAAAGCATTCCAGTGGTTTCTATCTAAGTCTTCCTCAGTTGTTCTATATGACTGACCTCTTGATACTTTGAACATTGTTATACTGAACTTCCTACACATTTTAACTATGTTCAACAGTGTGGGTAAGACTGCTTAATGCAACAGTACTATTTATAGAATGCAACACTACAACAACATATGAAAGCAGAATGTACACAAGCACTCCAGGGGTTATACTTTTAATCACTAGACATTACATCTTTTTTCCACGCAACCTATATGACAGTCTTCCTGCCATATTGTCCGGTTTATTCAGTACATCCCATACACAATACATTTTTATACTGGTACAACACTTTCTAATACTGTTATATTTATTTGTTATGACAGTGCATGCAAGAATATTACTAACCTGCCTCACGACGCAGCTTTTGCAGCCTAACAGCATGGGCTTGCTGGTTCGCAGCCCATTCATCTGCAGCTGTCAGAGAAATACAGTGATATTTAGCCATTACCTATCCATAGTATACACAAGCTAGGCAAGCATTATCTAGGTAGTAGAATGAGTACTTACTCAGTGCTGGGGCAATAGCCATCTGCCTGGATTCTTGGATCCACTGGTCCAAGAGATCATCCCTCTGCCGCTTCAGGTGAGCATGGTGATGCCTGACCTGCACACCAGTCTGGGGGATACCAGTGGCACTGGTGAGGTCATGGGTGAGACTGTCTCAGGCCTCCACTTTATACTGAGAGCCATGGTACTAGCCCTGCATTAGTCTCTCCTCATGGTGTTTTACCAGGAGCCATACCATGAATCTGGACTCCTGGGTGCCCCAGTACTGTGCTCTAAATCGAGTGCCTTCCCCAACTCCAGCCATTCTGCCTACAGTAGGGAGCTGCAACCAGTTATGGGAATTATTGGTGCCTGTGGGTTTAAATATGCCCATTTTCCCACACTTTCCCGTGATTGGACAGTTTTGAAAAGGCAAAGATATGGGCACACCTGCTTACCTAATGTTGGCATTGCTTAAAGGGGCATACCACTGGGCAGACTGAGTTAGCCGGGCTACACATTGCTTACGCCATGTAAGCTGACCTGTGCAATGCTTAGCATTGCTTAACATCTAATTAGCATTATATTTTCCTTTTGACATTGATTTATTATTTGTTACATGCTATATCTGTGTCTGGTATCTGTGATTCATGTGTACGTACACTGTATGGGGTCCTGGGGAATTCAACACTTTATTACAATAATGCCTTACATCTGGCCTTACTGCAGTACTCCAGTTTATATATTTATGTTATGTAGCAGATTATACAACATCACACTGTACATAGATTCATTTCACATGTTCAGTTTGATTTTCCTATGGTGAGGATTTGTTTGTTGAAACCTCAGTCGTATGTACTGCTGTGATGGCTTAGTGGTGTATAGGGTCCTGGGTTTGAGCCTTGCAGAGGCTGTTTATTTTGTTGCTAGGCAGAACACGGGCCGTTGGATACAGAGTGATTAAGGCACTTTAAAGCAGTTGTAAGCGGGTGTGCGCGTGTTTGCACAGAGCTATGCACTGCTAACTTCCGGTTACAGTTTCTTATACTCAGTAAGCTTCCAGATTGCTTAATCTGTGTAGGCAGTGCTTACCCCCATGCAAACACACTCAAACATGCTTACTAGTGCTTACATATGCTTACTACTGCTTAGTTGTGCTTAGACCTGCTTACTAGTGCCTTATTCAATACAACACTGATATTTCACATGTGCATTTCCTGCAGTACTCCAGTTCATAAATATGTGTTATTTAGTGGGTTTTGCGCCAAAAATATTGGTTATAATGTGCTTTGCCATGTAAAATAAACTGTGTGGCAGTGGGACTGGAACTGCTCGTTAGGTGAATGCTCTGCCCACTACACTATTGCTGTGCTACTTCAGTTGCATATATCTTCCTTGTTATCCTCTTCAGCCTTTTAAGCTGTTTAACCATAGCTAAGCGATGGGCACACCCGCGCAGCTATGGTTAGCTTTAATCGGATTTAAAAAAATATATAAAAGGGTTTCTTCATTTACTTTTTATATACTGTTGCTGTTGTACACATGGGGAACTGTTGGTGGGGATCTGCGGACACCTATGAGTGATCTTGCTCATTTCTTCCCACTTTCTGCTGTTCTACATTGCAGGGGCGTGTTTATTCTGAGAGCTCTGCTCTCAGACACGCCCCCTGCACTCATACATGCTCCGTGCAAGCCTAGGAACTCAGGCAGCACACCTTCATTGATATGCATGGCACACTGCCGTCCTGCTCCTAAACTGGCACTTCCGTGCAGGACTAAGCTAGTCCTGCACAGAAGATTTGTAAATCCGGGGGTATGTCTTTTAAAGTTTCTCCATTGTATAAGAAATACAATGATGGTGCTATTTGTGACAGCTGAACAAAACATGCAGCTAAGTAATCAAAATAAAACAGTAGAAATATTTTATTTATTGAATATTTTCTATAAGAAAAACAAAGAAAATGATGAATTTGTATGACATTTATGCAAAGATGGGTGCAACACAAGCATCATTGTGCAATATAAATAAGCTGCAAAATTCATTTGAACAAAAAAAAATGGAGAAGTATAAATCATCATTGCATTTAGGTTTGAGATGACATTTTTTTAAATGGACAAATAAAGTTCAGCCTGACTTACTCTTTAGAGTTCAGAACCATTGACACTATAGACGACTTCAATTGCCCAGTTTGCCCATATATGTACATGATACAACAACTGATGATCATATTTGCTTCTTTCTGCCACTCTAATCATGGCTACTGTATGTGGCATATGTTCTTGGTTCTGTATTCTGACCCAATGCTATTTTTTAGACCAGGGTGAGCAGAGGAGTCAGGTTTTATACCTCACAAGGGGTTTTGGCACAGAGCACTCTGAGTGGAGGGGTTGTTTTTTATAAGTTTTTGATTAGGAACCACACTGCTTAGAAATATCCTTGCACAGATCCTTCTCAAAGAAACTGTTCTAGTGTTTCCACCATAAACACATGCACAGACTGGATTTCTCTCCACTGTGGAACCAAATTTCCTTCCCAAGTTGTATCTGAAAAATTATCCATTGCAGTTCTGATGAGTTGCTTTTTCTGTCGTCAGACTGTCCACTGTCCTCCCTTCTTCTTGCATGACTTACAGCTATTTTGTCTTGGTCTTTATCAACTCTGTTGAGATGCATTAATGCCTGTGTCATACTGCATTATACTAGATTCCCTTTGTGTGTTTAAACCCCAGTAGTAACAATGGGAAATTAATTGCAGTTATAGGAAGTATATAGAATGTCTATAACTGCTGCATCTTGGAGATGTCCCCCTTCTGTGAGGTACGGTGATCACAGAGCTGCAATATATAAGTAGCATGGGTATGAGGCAAGTAGCACAACTGCAGTCACTGGACATTACTGACCCATTAATCTCACTAATCTCATATGTAAAGCTATGGGACTTATCTCAGAACACATTAATTTCAGCATTGGAAATCAATTAACCCTGGACCCTCGTCCCTTTTTCTTTTGGAAAAGAAGGTCCTGCCTCTTTAAACCTCATTAATTTCTTTGAAAAAGTAACAGAAGCATGGATTACAGGTATGCAGTACTTACTGCATATCTAAACCTAGCCAAGGCCTTTGACACTATTCCCCATGCAAGCGTTATTGACAGAGTTGCAACTGTGAATACAAATTCTTATGTTGTGCAGTGGGTAGCTAACTGGTTGTCTGACAGCCAGAGTTGTAGGTGCTACTTCTGAAAGCAAAACAGTTACTAAATGGTATATCACAGGGCTCAGCACTGGCCCCTTTGTTCGGCCTCTGCTTCAGAGTAATACTCTAACCCTATGGTTATCAAAGCTTATAAAAGGATGTAACTTGAGTGTTGTTATTCGATCTTCTACAGACTCCCAGTCGCACCAATATGTGTTCAACCATGTTAAAAATTGGTGTAAGGACAATGGTTCAACTTAAATGCAAAAAATGTAGCATAGTTCATTTTTAAGATGAAAACATTTTAATGTATCATATAGGGGACATACACCTCCAATCAGACACTCTGTTAAGGAGTTTAGGCACTACTATTGCTAATTCCTTATCTTTTGTCCATCATGTCTCTTCAGTAGTTTGGAAAGTCTTATATTGGGTTCATCTAATTTCCAAAGGCATCTCCAGTAGATCCAAAGAAGTCTTTACTCTACTTTACTCATATCGTATTAGACCCATTTTTGGATATAATGTACCTTTTGGCATGTATCTGTTTAAACATATCACTCAGCTCCAGATATATCATAGATTCATAGCTAAAAAGATCAGTGGTCTCAAAGATTTTAGTTGTAAGGACAGACTGGTGGTCCTCTCACTCTGTACTCAATTTCTTATAGATTCCTCAGCAGAGATCTGGGTCAAGCATTTCAAGCTATGAAAGATCACATTTCTCTTTGGCCTCCTATTCATTCATAGAACAAATAGTACCTGAAATAACCTGTTAAAGAAATTAGAACTTCATCAGTAGATACCTAAGGCACACTGGTGTGCTAAACTCATACCCCAGTGTATCCCTCAAATTCAGAACAAACATCTACTAAATGATAAGCAGAGACACACCTTTGCCACCTTTAAGATAAACCTAGATAATCTTGCCTTGAGTTTGGAAGAAAGTTCTGAATATAGGATTTTTGCTAATCTTGCAATGACCTACATAGTGATCGCCTAGTATTCACCTATGAACCTAGCAGGTTTGACTGACAGCTTCTTCTTGCCATAAACCCATACTAACTGTTATCCTAAATGATGATGTTTTCTGCAAAGGAAATCACCCATACCCTCAAGCTTATCTTCACAGCTTCAAATACTATTCCTGATAGACTGCCAGGTTGTAGTTCCATATATCATTCTTGTTGTCCTTCAGCATTAAAGAGTGTCACCAATCCTTGCTGATATTCCAGTTGTCAGGCACTTCTGCACTCACAAGCAGTCTGCTGAGGATCTCTGTCAATGGATCTTGTAGCTTCATTGAGAGATTTTCTAAGACTATCATATCAAGCCTATCTGGGCTTAGTGCTTTATCCTCCCTAGGGACCCCTCTGTTCCTGCTGTGTCTTCACTCTATTTCTTCATATCTTCCACTTCTTTCTGTACTCTGCACTTTCTCTTGAACAACACAACACCCTCTCCTCATGTTCATTCATAAAGACTGAACCAAATAATTCATTCTGTACATCTGTGTTTTTTCTGTACTCTGTGAGGTCTCTGGTAAGGCCTGCACATCCATTTCTTCTTTATGCTTTACAATTGACAGGCCTTTTCCCACCTATTATGACAGTTTGTTTTTGGCTTGCATCTTTGCTGCTTCACATCCTCTGCTACCTTCCTGCTTGTTGTCTTGTATTGCTTCTCTTCCAACTGCCCACCCCAGCCTTCCTCATCTTGTAAGGCATTCTCATTCCACTTCCTGAATATATTTGGAATGCTTCACAGAACTTCTGGTGAAAAGCTTGTACCATCTTAATCAATCAGCTTCCTTTATTTTATTAAATTGCAGTTATTTTAATATTTCTGCATTTGAAATTACCTTTGTCTTGTCATATTAGCATGTTTACAATTTATTTTTAATCTCATAACATTCTGGGCCAGATTCATAAAGACTTGCTCTCAGTGTAAGTGGCTTACTCTGATCTATTTTCACAGGAGTAAGTCACTTACACTGAGAAATGGCTTATATAATCTGACCCCTCATCTAAGCCTGTTTATAGATAGGCCTTACACCAATGTAAGCTACTTACACCAAGAGCAAGTTTTTGGGAATCAGGTCAGGCTTACACCAGACTGTTACACCGAGCTACTCTTTTGGAATCTGGCCCTCTCTGGTTCAAAGTAATTGTTCACCAATACTGCATCTGTGAATTAAAAAATATAAATAGGTCAAATGACAGATGACTGATTGAAAGTCACAGACAATATAAGCTTAGTAGAGTCCATTCATATGATAGGACATACCACATAGCTGTTTTTGTAGAAGACCATGTTCCTGCTAGTAGTAAGAAAGAAAAAAGTAAATAAACCATATATCTATGACACTGATAGCTGTATGTGCAGCAGGCAATTTTCCTACTTTTAGTAAAAAATCAAGAAATAGATTAATAAGCCATATATCTAACACCTAAGATACATTATGCATTATAGATCCAAGTCACTCACCTATGTAGTGCCATACTATGCTTAATGGCTAGCAACCAAATGTAGCTATATATGTTCTTCATATTTGTCATATTTGTCAGTTGTAACTCCAGTATGTAGATAGATGGACTATTTCAAGACTTGGTACCGATATAGATGAACCAGCTCCAAGCACCAGTATTCTACTTGGAAGTCTAAATTAATGCTAGCCAAATATAAATTGACCATTCCAGCCTTTTTAGCAATAAAGTGGTATTTTCACGATAGTACAAGGACACCACCAAACAAATTACAGGCTTGTGAAATGAAACATTTTTAAATAAATAAATAAATATATATATAATGAACAGATATTTGGATATATAACTGATCAAAACATCATCATAAATGCCTAAAATGTAACATCAAAGCACTGTTAAAATGACATTTATGGTGGACCACTTGTGAATTTATTTAACTTCAGCACTATCTTTCAAGACATGCACGGTGCAAAGATCAGCTGTATAGCACTGATTGGAAAGAAATAGAAAATCAATTTCATAAAGCAGCCCATTGAGATAGGCTGTCTCACATTTTTGAAAATTGCTGAAAAACCTGTAGGGAAGATGGCTATATATCTTTGGCTCCATAAAGTGAAAAATAAAAAACATATTGCCAGGCATATGGACAAGCCAATAGATAGGAATGTTGACAATGAGTGGGGATTTTTTCACATTTTAAATGCAGAGCACATTGTTGGTAAAGTGAAAAATAAAATTTTAAATTATGCTTTTTATTTGTGGAGTGTTTTTTTTTAAGTTGATAGTGAGTGCAAGATCTATAACTAAGAATGTTATATATATATATATTTTGCAACTACAAAAGTGCTCTGTGAGTAGACAACTCAAAAAGGACAAATTTCAGCTGTGACACTGTATTACATGTGAATTGTGAGATACACATAACTATGGAGAACAGTATAATTTGTACCTGGAATGAGCCCACATAGCTAAATACCGGAACATCATTTTCATAAAACTGGTAACTTCTAACATAGTTTGATGTGAAAAACATTCAAATTTTACTTAGTAATTCATAAGTGAGTCATTTATACTGCTCCAATGATTATTTCCACATATAACCCACGATGTGAAATAAAATAATAAGACAAAAGTATGCACAGTGCAGTCCACATTAACTGTACCTGATATGAACACAAACATGAAATGTTATCAGATGCTGATACCTAAGCAGATAGTAAGAGTACTTGAAAGCAAAACTAATAAAGTCAGACATGGCTATCACTCATAAATACATCAATGAATGTGCTTAAGCAGAATTAAAATGTAGATACATGTCTACATACACAGTTAGTTATGCGTTTGCTTGTTTATTTACTTACTTATTTTATTTGATTAGCAGAGTGAGCAGATCTTTGACCCTTTTCAACAATGACAACAATGACATAGTGACATAAATATCAGTCTGAAGATATATAATTTTTTTAAAGACCACATAGGCATTTTGCCATAATTTACTTTTTTGCTATTAAAAACAGTGACTTCCGTATAAAATAATGAATAACTATTACTGCTATATGTAAGCTACATAATATTATAAGGTTTAATGGTGCATGTCAGCATTTATATAATGCAATGCAGTCATGTAGGTAATGAGTAATCCACAAATAAAAATATTAGGATAGGCTCATATGAGGATTTGTAAATGAATAAATTGTATTATTTTGATTAGATTAGCAAGGCTAATTAGTGGAGTGCTGGGGGCATCTGACTTTAAGTAAGGCAAGAGGAAAGACTTAGCATGAAATATTGAATTTTAGCTTTATTCCTGATGAGGTTAGATAAAAGTCAAGGTAAACTGAGCAAGAAAGGAAATGTTACAATCAGTTTTGGCAAGGCTATTTTATGGTTTCCTCATAAGAAGCATACCAAAGAGCTGAGTCTTCTGATAATATTTATTAACACAAGTGTAAGGCTTATTCGTTGTTGGTAGAAGGCAGCGGTAGCCTAAGCTCTGCAGTTTAACAAGCACAGCCAAAAGTCATTTGTCTGTCTGCATCACTTTGAATGGCAACCATCCGGCTCTATGTGAAGCTGCCTCCTGAACAGTCTAAAGCACAACCTAACAGATTCACTTGAGGCATTCTTCAACTACAGCCTCAAAACAAGCTTCATTCCAAGTGAATGGAGGACTACAAAAGTTATTCCCCTCCACGAGGGTGACCATCAACCAACCCAGGCAACTACACACCCATCAGTCTAACTAGCTTAATATGCAAAGCTATGGAATGAAATATCATGAAAATGATAAACAAGGATTTTGGACACTTATGGACACCGGACCGATCACAATTTTGCTTATCTAAAGGAATGGCATAATCAGAAACTGCACCACCAGGTTTATTCCCATTCTGAAGGGTGGGCCGAGTAACGCAAATGAAAATCAAGTTGACACTTTAAAGAATGTTGTCATGGTAGTACCATTTAATCAAGATGCCCCTGAATTGAAATGGAGTATGAAAAAAATCTGGAGTGGTTTATTTGATGTTGAGTTTAAAAGTAAATTAGGTTCAAAACCCAGAATTGTTTATAGCAGGGGTAAAAATATCAAAGAAATTTTAGAAAAGGACAAAGACATGCTTAATATTAATTTTACATCTAAAATGTACAAATGTAGCTTTAGTTCAACTTGCAGATTCATTAATGGTGGACCATATGTCCAAATTGATTCATATGACAGGAATCTGCAGTGTCCTGGTCATTGCATCTGCAACAAAATTTGTTGTTAACATTGCTACCTGTATCTCTTGTCCTGCATTTTATGTAGGCAAGACAGTCAGGAAGTTGCACGACAGAATTATGGAACATAATAGGGACATCAAGAATGGAAAATTAACTAGTGCTTTATACACACACATTCTCGAATGTGTCGATTTCAATAGGTTCATTTTCTTTATTATTGACAGAGTGCTAATCAATAATAGAGGAGGAGACCCAGATTTGGACTTACAAGTTAAGGAAACAGAATGGCAATTGAGATTAAATGCCAAAGGTAGACCAGGCATAAATTATACAATTTCTGTGACCAGTATTCTGAAAAGGAGAGCTAAATGCATCTAGAATTATATATATATATATATATATATATATATATATATATATGTATATGGATCTACTTCATAATGTCGAAAGTTTAGAATGCCGACAACCAAATGGCCGACACCATATGGCCAACATTCAAAATCTCGACATTATGAATAAAGCCACAAAAAAGGAAATAAAATTTCCTTTAAAGTGCTCCACCCCCCACACCCCCGTAACTTTAATATACCAACTCCGAGATCGCACTACAGTGCAGGAATGGAAATCTTTCCATTCTGCACTATAGTGAGATGCTAGTTTCCCATTGTTGGCAATCTGAATGTTGATCATATGGTGGCGGCCGTATGGTTGTCGACATTCTGGACTCTAGGCAATGTCAGGTAGACCCATATATGGATCTACTTTAGAAATTCGACAGTTCACAAGATCGACAGCTATTACAATAAGACCACAAGAACGACAACTCATTTAAACGAAAATGCACTTGAATGACACTTCAGAACAACGAAAATGTGACATGTTAGCCACTAAATACGTATATGTTGCAAACTAAAGAATACCCTTATGTACCAACTGTAGTGATTTATGTGTGAACATGACTTGAGACTTGGAAAGTAACATTCACTATGTTACACTTTTAGTAGTTTAGCAACAGCTTTCACTAATTCAACAGCCGTATACTCCTCTCTGTTGGAAATAACTGTCTGAAACTTATTGTGCCTCTCTATCAGCTTCCTCTTTTTTGGAGAAGGCACTTCGTTGTTCTGAGGTGTCATTCAAGTGTATTTTTATTTAAATGAGTTGTCGTTCTTGTGGTCTCATTGCAATAGCTGTCGATCTTGTGAGCTGTCGAATTTCTAAAGTAGATCCATATATATATATATATATATATATATATATATATATAAAACATTTGTGCACAAGCAATGCAATGTCTTATTAATTGTTTAAGTTCAAGTGTATTTTCATTTAAATGAGTTGTCGTTCTTGTGGTCTCATTGTAATAGTTGTCGATCTTGTGAGCTGTCGAATTTCTAAAGTAGATCCATATATATATATATATATATATATATATATATATATATATATATAACATTTGTGCACAAGCAATGCAATGTCTTATTAATTGTTTTAGTAATATAGGTTTTAAAACAAGTTTAATTATTAAAATTTTGATATATGTTTATATTTTACATTTTGGACGTTTTATACGAATATGTATAAGTGTCACAACATTGCAGAGATTGTAATAAGTTTTTATTTACTGCTTGTGGACAGGTGTGGGGCTTGGACCGTGGACACCTGCATGTGGAGCCAGTTCTCTAGCCATTACACTATCTCAACTTTTTTACAATACATTTTTATATATGCATTTTAACATTTGCATTCTAGTTCACTTTGTTAACCAGCATTACACACAGGATATGATGTCAGCACAAACTTCCTATTTAAAAGTGAATAATGTTTGTACCTGCATGACTCTGATGATGCCTAAATAAGAACAGATGAAAGCGCTTAGTCTGAGGTGCTGTTAGCATTTATTTTACCTTGTGGATTTGTAATAAACTTTTTTACAATACATTTTTATATATGCATTTTAACATTTGCATTTTAGTTCACTTTGTTAACCAGCATTACACACAGGATATGATGTCAGCACAAACTTCCTATTTAAAAGTGAATAATGTTTGTACCTGCATGACTCTGATGATGCCTAAATAAGAACAGATGAAAGCGCTTAGTCTGAGGTGCTGTTAGCATTTATTTTACCTTGTGGATTTGTAATAAAGGACTGCCTTGTTGTGGAACACATTGGTTTGATTTTGCCTTTTGTCTGGGATTGCCTCATCATTTTTGTGATTAGAGGGTGGATTTCCTGATTATAAATCTCAGTATAACTTGCTGGATTACTAGCTTGCTCACAGACTAGACCCAAGAAGTCAGGATTGATAAGACCATGTCCACCAAGAGACTGGTCACTAGTGGAGTAACTCAGGGCTTCGTGCTGGGCCCATTCCTAATTGCCATCTACTTCTCAGAAGTCAAGGCTAACTTTCAAGGCCCCTGGCTCACCAAGTTCATAGATGACTGTAAAATGGGAGCAATTATAGATTCTCCCCAAGATGGCAACATCTTCCAAGAGGCTCTAACACAGACAGATAACTAGTGCCAAAGACATGGACTAAAAATCATTGCCAAAAAATGCATCATAATGCCCTTTGGAAAACTGTCAACCCAAGTTAATTCTCTATCAATAAAGCACCCTTAACAGTTGACCCAGTAGTAAGGGATCTGGGAACATATGTAGACAGCAATCCAGCCCTTGAGAAGCACGTAGCTAAGATAGTAAGAAACTCATTCTGTGTCACACAAATTATAGATAACGGTATGGCATCTAGTTCTGCGGAGGTTTTAGTACCACTCTGTTCAGCCCTTATCTGACCTGTCATTGAGTACAGTGTCCCGTTTGACATGGACATAACCAGAGACACTTGCAACAACTGGAATACCCACAGAGGTTTCTTACTGGGAGAATTCACAGCATGAATACTCTGTCCTACACTAATTGCCTAAAGGCTATGTCTCTGTATTCAGTCTCCTACAGACTGTTGAGAAGGGATCTTTGCCTGGCTTACAGGGCTTCCACAGACTCTGCCCTGATGGATTTTGTTGTACATGCACAAAACAAACAGCACCAGAAACACTAGATCCAGGGATCTGAACTTTACTTGTGACATAAATAGAACATGCTGGAGAGACAGATATGTGCCTAAATGATCCTCATACTATGAAATAGGTTCCCTAGCCATGTAGAATTCACCATGACTATATTCAAATGAACCTTGACAATTGGATTGTAAATTTACCCCCAGTCTGGCCTCCATGTCCCTTATGTACAGAGGCCATCAATAAGAAAATTATTATCCTTTTATCCCTCCCAACCAACAGGCCCCTATCCTGCCCACAAAACATATTTCTTTCTACTCCTCAAATATTAGAAGTGTAATTAATAAAAGCACTGAATTCCACGCTTGGTTTGGTAACCATAAGCCTGATGTGATTACCTTAACTGAAACATGGCTGAAATCACATGTCCCCGATAGAGATATTCTTCCCTAGGGTATAATATACTTCGCTTTGATCGCCAAAAAAAAGGGGTTGAGTTGCCATCATTTACTCTAACCATCTAACCATTACATGTCTTAAGGAACCAATCCCAACATTACCTCCAGCCGAAATCCTGGGAGCTAACTTCAGACTCAATGACTTCTCTACCATCACTGTTGACATCTATATTCCTCCTGGTGATAATATTCCCCTGCTCAAAAACATTCTCTCTTATCTCACTGAACATTATTCAAATTAAACAATTCTCCTTGGTGATGTAAATATAAATTGGCTAATTCTAAATTACCCTAACTTTTCCTCTTGTATTAACCTACATGGCTTTACTCAATTAATATCTGAACCTACTCACTACAATAACTCACAACTCTACTGTAATTGACTGGATACTTGTATCTGACCCTACCTCATACCACAACCCAGAAATCTTATCAAATAGCCTTAGTGAAGTTACTAGATTCACCCCCCCCCCCACGTCACCAGATCACACAAATATATAACTTGTCGTAAGCTATCCAATTTCTCTCTTGACACCTTTAAGACTCTTCTCTCGAAAATAAACTGGAGTTATCTTAATGAACTTACTTTGGATGAAGATGTCCAATCATTTAACATTATCTTTCTGAATATATTAAACTCTCTTGCTCCTCTCTGTACTCTTAGAATAAAATCTAAAATATCTCCTTGGCTCAATAAGGCAACCCGCACCCTAATGAGAAATAGGGACAGGGCGTGGAAAACCTGAATGAGAAATAAACTCCCCTCTGACTTACAAAACTGTAAAGAACTCCAAAACCTGACAAAGAAACACATTACTAAAGATAAAAAGGAATTCTACCATAACCCTCCCAAAGCATTAAAATCTAACCCTAATACATTTTGGAATATAGTCAACCAAATACTGCATCCAGGAAACTCATCCTCCCATAATCCCTATCCTAGAAAGACACCTGATGAAACTGCCACTATCTTTAGCACCTTCTTTAGTGATACTGTATCAAAGATGATTGACACAAACCCTCCACCTGCTAATATTTCTAATCCCTCTGCCCCACACCCTAGTACAACTACTCTACACCCTTTTCTCTTCTACCTGTATCTACTACCCATATCAAACAACTACTCTCCAAATTAAAACCTTGTTCTACTTCTGCCGATAATATTCCTTCTTACTTTCTCCAACTAGGGTCTGACACTCTTGCCATCTCTGTATCCATCTTGATCAACCGCTGTAATCTCTGAGTCTAAAGTTCCATCTATCTGGAAATAATTTTACACTCTTCCCATCCACAAGGGAGGTAACTCCCAAGAAATCTCTAATTTTAGACCTATAGCCATTCTGTCACCACTCTCCAAGGTACTTGAAAAATGCATACACAAGCAAACTCTGAAATACCTAGTACAGGAAAACCTACTTACTCCTATTCAGCATGGTTTCCAGCCAAAACACAGTACACACACAGCCCTTATCTTCTTCACAAACACTATTTCCCAGGTCCGTGATAACAACAAACTTGTCTCCTGTTTATTTTTAGACATCTCAAAAGCCTTTGATGCCATCTCACACCCTCTACTTCTGGCAAAACTGTCAAATTTAAATTTCTCCCCTACTACTGTCACTTGGTTTTCTAGCTATCTCTCTGATCGACTACAATCAGTGAAAAGGCTCTCTGCACTCTCGACCCCCCTCCCTGTCAAAATGGGTGTTACCCAAGGATCTATTTTGTGTCCGTTACTGTTTAATATTTTCACCAATCTACTCTATACTTCCTGCACCCAGTCATCTCTCATACAATATGCAGATGATTCTACTGTGATCACTATCTTTGACTCTCCTTCTAGTTTCATCTCTTCTACTCAGGCTGCCTTTACATCAGTGGAAACCTGGCTCACCAACAACCAACTAATCCTCAATCCAAAAAAACAAACTCCTACTCTTTCTTCCAAAATCCCTTAACCATCTTAAATCTTCCTTCACTATTCTGTCTGTCAATAACACCCCGATAGTACCAGAAACTAGCACCAAACTCTTGGGCATCACTATAGACGATCAACTTAAATTTGACTTGCACATCGTTAACTGTATCAAAAAGACAGATCAGAAGCTAAGCCTTCTATACAAAAATAGAAAGTTTCTTACTCTCAATGCTAAAGTAACCCTCTCTCACACTTACCTCCTACCCAGTCTATTATACGGTTCTCAAATACTCACTAACCTTAATGCCACACTACTAGGAAAACTAAACTCAACATACAAGAAAGTAGCCAAATTCTCTGCACAACATACTTGCAAAACTCATCACTGTGTCTCACTTAAACTGGCTGGAACTACCTAACCTGTTTCTTCTGTCTCAGCTACAGATTATACACTCTATACTATACAAACCCTCCTTCTGCCCTAGCATAATCTTCCTTTATACCCCATTATACTCCAACAAGATCACTCCGTAGCTCAGGCCAAGACCTAATACTTATTTACAAACCTAGGATTAATATCGGACGTAATCTATACAGCTACCATCCTACTATCGCCTGGAACAAGCTTCCACTTCAAATTAGACTACTAAGTCACCCAAAACAATTCAAAGCAGTGGCTAAAGAACACTTAAAAAGTCTCTGGTCCTGTCTCTGTACTTACCCTCCTTAAACTGCTCCTCCACTCTTAATCTGCTCACGAATTGACCTCTGACTTTAACCCTCATCTTCTACATCCTTACAACCTTTTACTACCTCTCCCTAAGGTTCCTGCCAACTTCTCTCTTTCAAACCATATTTTCCCAAGTTCTCTCCTAACCTATCTCTTCCTATATATTCCTACCAAATAATTACCTATAAATATAAATGCTCATATTTTCTATAAATTCTTAACACGATACTGAAAGAATGATTCTAATGATGACTGTAAATATTTGTTTGTTAAATTTTTGCTTAATAATTGCCAATAATTTTACTCTATCATCCAGTTTGGATTACTTGTTACTGTAAAGTTTTGTTTATTGTCTTGTATAAATGTTTTGGAGCTTTTCTCCCCGGGCCTCTGAGCTATCTCAGCTCAATCAAACTTTTCCCGGTCAACAAATGCAAAATAAATACAAATAAAAAAATAAATAAAAATCCTAGCACTCCCCCACAAATTCCTTAGTTACTTCTCATCTAACATGACCCCCCCCCATATAGATACCCATTGTACTCAGGATCCAACTAAGTTTGGGATGTTCACTTAGGCTTGTAAAGGGCCTAGTAGTCGTTAGCCTAGTAACAAACTCTGAACCTATAAAAAGGTGCTCTTTCTGCAGTGCATGTATAATGGAGTTACACATTTTGTTTAGAAATATTTTTTATGATACCCAGATATTTCTCTAAGGAGCAGGAAAGGAAAAGGACAGAACACATTCTAGCGGGAAGATCAGTATTCCGTTTTTAGTACTATTCTAGAAACCAGAGTCAAGTATCTTGAACGTTTCTAACCTATAGTAAATTGACCTAAGGTTTTACTCCCTTAGATAGAGGATCTGATGGTTACTGAAAGAGAAACCCTGATGTAGATTTTGGAGTATTTGAAGTTTTAGATATGTTTTTGAGTGCACAAAGCAACAAGAATTATCATCCTGCTTTTATTATTTTTAAATAAATTGATGATAAGGTAATGTTGTTTGAAATAGCTTGCAAGAGTAGAAAAATCAGCATGAAGCTTTTTTTTTGTTTACTAGCAGAGATACATAGCGAGTACGTCCAAACTGAAATACCAGCTATGTCTAAAAGTATAGGAGAAGGAACATTAATAATAAACCATCTGATAAAAACACAAATAATTCCAGTACTGGGAACTGCAGACTGAAAAGAAAATGGGACAGTAATGGAAAATACATTTTTACTATGAAATGTTAGCTGATGAAATAATTTTCGAATCTCCAAAAATTACCATAAAGGCTGTACACAACCGCTGTCTCAGTTCAAAGAAATCATCATAAATTCTAACATTTGCATGGCAGTCCAACCCCAAAATGTTTCTTTTGGAAGGAAAAGCATTGTGGTTTATAAGGCTTAAGTCCTTGGTCATATCCACAGAACTGACTCCTCGCTCCTTTGTCCAGTAAGGTGGTGACCTCTCTTTTAGAACAAATGTATTGGTGAGGAGCAGCAAGGAGAAAACTATGGTGCTACCAACGTTTGAGCAGCTGGTTGAAGAGAATGGGTACTATGCTAGTCACAGTGGGCCTGTGTTTGGTTCACAGCTGTTATATCTGCATTTTTAGAAAGAAATCACTGAGATGGACCTAAACTGAATGATGATGACTAGACTTTAGAGAGGGGAATAATCCAGATTCCAGTCATGCTGACAAGAATTAAATTAAAACTATGTCAGTGGAAGAGCAGGGGAGGCAGGTCAAAACTTTGCGAATCAAGACAAAAGACCATCTGTAACTGGCAACCCTTGTCAGACACTCTTTCCAGATCTTTGGTGACAAGAGTCATAGAAATATTTTTCAAGGAAATAATACTCTAAAGAAGCCAGTTCAGGAATGAACAGCAGTGAGAATGCAAACTGTTTTCTGAATATCTTTGCAGTATCTTCCGGAAGGGATAGATGACCATTGGCACTGGAAAGGCCGGAAACAATGAGACAATGGTGCTTGGAGGCCTTGTGTGCTAGTTTAATGACCTCAACATGACTTGGTCATTTTTGAGAGAGAATGCAATTAAATGGACAAATGAAACTGAATGTAACACAGGGAACTAGGCTTAAATTAACATTTGAACATAGATGTGGTTTAAAAAAAATCACATCCCATTAAAAACATACATTTTATGTTAAATTAGAACTGGTAATATGTAATTTTTATAATGAGAATATTTAGTTACGGCTGGTTTTGACATGTGTTTTGTTGCTTTCACTCCAGTCAGCTTCGATGTCTGCAGCCTGGTCACAATTAATCTTAGAGTTTTCTCTGACCACTGCTTTCAGTTGACTGTGGCCACCAGCAGTTTACTCTGGGACTGACCATTTTACTTGGGATGACTTTGCAATTTTTGCCTTTTCCTTACTAGGAGGAATTTGCTGACCACTCTTCTGTGTAATCATGTAATGGTCTTTCTTGGTGAACCATTTGCCAGACAGAAGTTTGGAATCACCTCTGCTTCATTATTCCTGTTGCCCCACCAAACATGCATATAATGCATATATAATTTAACATACAAGTGAAATATAACTAAGCAACATGCTTTTAACAGGCCACAATTACTATAGTTCATGCTAGAATTGCAGTTGTACCATCAACTAGATGTTATTTCCCTTACTCTTTAAAGTAATTAATTGAATGGGATGAGCTACAATCTGGAATAATGGCCACATTTCTATTGAGATTGTCAAACCAATACTATTGTCAAGCTAGCAAATCGTCATAGCAGATTTTTTTATCATAATGCTGTGATCAAACAAGTATTCAGAGAACATTCTAGTCTGTAGTCCATGTTCTCATGTTTCTAAGAAGACAATGATTATATCAGTTCCAAACAAAAGTGGTCTTCCCCTATTGTTTATGAAGTTTACAGTTCTACTCCAGACCATAAACTCCTATATTATGAGTCAAAAGTACAAGAACACCCAGTATCATACAGACCACTGTCCATAATTATTGAATTAATGTTAATTCTTGAATCTTCCCAAGAGTAATCCGTATTAATGTAAGTGCTATAAAGCACATTGTTAATGCTAAGTAAACCTGTAACTAATCTCGAATTTCATAAATGTTTCCAAACCGGCAAAGCATCTGAAAGTTTTTAATTTCAGAGTTTTATTTCAATAAAGATCATTATTTATATCAAGTAATGCTTATAGAGTGGGCTAATCTGTGGCACAGAGAATCAAAGCTAAGTCACAGGAGACCTGCATTGGGCATATGTTTGAGCTGGCAGGGGAGGATGTGAATGAGAGCTTCTGCCAGCTCATCCATGGGGGGGGGGGGTGATTATGCTCGATGACCACAAGGTTGATACCTAGCTGGAACACTATTGTGTCTACCCCATGGAGCTTGTGTCTCTCCAGCATGTGCTACCATGTGCATTTGCACTATTAGCCAATGGATCTAGGAAGAGCCATTGAAGGAGGGAGTGCTGCACAAGGTTAGAGGGTAAGACATTCCACAGGACCAACAAGGCTAGCACACTGTTAACTACATAACTCTACAAGAAAAATACACAAACTGAAGCAAAAAGTTGGCCCTGAACAAAAAACACAAAATGAAGAAAAAAGATGGTCCAATTAACACAGCCAAATCCAGTTTAAGAACACACAAAATATTTGATAAAAAGATAAAACAGATAAGTGCTTTCAAACATTAAGAAACTGTAATAAATTATACCAAATCAACCAAAAAAGATATGAAAAAGTCCTGGACGCCACATTCTTTATAATGTTCACAAAGCACAGAGGATGAGCGCTTTCGTCTAATGACTAGACTTCATCAGATAAAAGCACTGGTACAAATTATAACTTTTATACACCAATTCCAATCAAGTTAATTACACTCAATCAACTTTTAAAGAGACATGTATATAACCCTAATACTATCCTGAATAGATAAGACTTATATTACTAATAAAACTTAATCATATTTTTCTTATAAACATTTCTTACACAATAAAATGTCTTATAAAATAGCCAGAAATTTATATTTAATGTTATAATCAATTAATCAATTTTATGTAAAAAAATGTATAAATATATGAATGTATGAATGTTTTTATCATAAATTTATGTACAAATGTGTTTGTATACGTTTGTTTAGTTTAAACGTTTTCTGCTTTTTTATACAATACAGGTTTTATACTAATATAGTCATTTAAACCAGATGGAGTGTTTGATTTACACCTAAGCTGCCATAACAGTTCCTTGTGTAGCAAAACATTTTTTATATCACCCCCTCCCTTGGACAAGTCCCTTTGAACTAGATCAATGATGCCAAATTTAAATCTTATAAATGTAAAAGGGCAGGTTACACTATGTTTGTACAAAGCACTAGTTTCTTTGTGAGTCCTGATGTCATATAAGTGTTCATAAATACGGTCCTTAAATGCCCTCTCCATTTTACCTATGTAGTATGCACTACATGAAGTGCATAAGGCCATGTAGACCAACATTTTAGACTTACAGCTACCTTTAATAAATCTCACCACACTTTTCAGGCTGTTGTTTAGTGTAACACTTGCCTCACTGTATATATATGCACAAACACTACATGCTCCACAAGGATTAGTAGCCCTGTACTGAATAAATTCCTTGTTTCCTTTTTCAAAAGTTCTCTTAAAATTATTTCCCACCTTGTATGTAAAAATAGGTTGCTCTCCCACTAACTTATGTATCTCCTTATCAATTTTCATTAAATTCCAGTTGTTCTTAATAATGTCTAAAAATAACTCTGATAACGTATTGTATTGAATTATACATGCTGCATTATATTTGTTCCTTTCCAGTTTTACAACTTGAGAGATCTGTAACGGTTGACCTAATAAAGCTTTATATTTAGTACCCCATTTTTTTGTAACTTCTTTTAGAATTTCAGTGACCATTTTTAAGGGATATTCTCTTTCAATAAAACATTTACCTAGGAAATTCATTTCCCTTTCTAGATTACAAAAGTCAGAAGTCATCCTGGCTATCCTAACTGCTTGACCTTTGATCAAGCTTTTCTTTTGTGCTAACGGGTGATGACTACTATAGTGTAAAAAACTATTGCACCAAGTAGGTTTCCTGTAAATGTTTGATTTAAAACCTGTAGGGGTCTTAGAAATAGTAACATCCAAATAGTTGATACTTTATTCATGGTATGAATGTGTAAAAGAGAAAAAATGTGCACATGAATTTATATATTCCATAAAAAGATTAAGTTCTTCCTTACATCCACCCCATAACACAAAAATATCGTCCAGAAATCTCAAGTATAGTTTAATATGATTGTAAAAAACAGTGGGAAAGACAAATTTGTTCTCCCATTCTAATAATACTATGTTAGCGTATGTGGGAGCACAAGGAGCTCCCATTGCAATACTGCTAATCTGTTGGTAAAACTCACCTTGAAAGTGAGTGTAGTTAGAATCCAATATTATCTCAACTAGTTCTAACACCAAAAGAATATTGTCCCTAGTTAAGGTAGAGTGTTTAAAAATACAATCACTAAAGTATTCAAATCCTTCTTTTCTAGGAATACAAGTAAACAAATCCTTCACGTCAATAGTGAGGAAGATATAATCCATACTCCACAAATCTTGGGTCATTTTGCTCAAAAATTCCCATGAATCCTTGATTAAATGGGGAGTTTTGTTGATAATCTCCTTAGTGTGTTTATCTACGTAAACAGCCAGTGGATGTGTTTTAGAATTCTTTGCAGATACTATTGGTCTAAAAGGGGGTGCTTGTAGCGATTTATGCACCTTGGGTATTCCAAAAATATTCGGAATACTTGGATGCAGTTGTTTTAAGAAATTATATGTCTTAGAATCTATTCTGTTTTCTAATAAGTATTCTTCAAGCAATGAATCTATTTTGCTATATGTTATATGTATCTGGTTAATGGAGACAGGGGTGTATGTGACACTATCTAATAAAATATTAGTAATAAAGTTGTTGTAATCTTCTACGTTGTAAATAATAACCCCCCCCCTTGTCTGGTTTCATAATACGTAGGGTAGATTGTGTCTGTAGTTGATGTAACAAACTACTTTCTTCCTTAGTAAGATTAGAATTAACTCTCTGCCATCCGTTTTTAACATAGGTTGCATATAATTCCTCAGTAACAAGTTTTTCAAACAACAAAAGGGTGGGATGTAGTGGAGGGTTACATGTACTATGTCTCACCAACGTGTCTTCCCCCCTGTAGTTGTTAATGATAGTATCTTTACCCAAATTGAATGTAATATTGAGATTTAGTTTTCTTAAATATAATTTCAAATCCACTAACATGTTAGCTATGTCACCATACTGCGTTTTTACAAATTTGAATCCCTTAGAAAATAAATTAAAATGTAGTTTAGTCAAGTTGTGACTAGTGTAATTAACAATTTTGAACCCCTTGTATTCATAAAGTATATCGTGATGGTCAATTAATTGTACTATCTCATCTTCTTCCCCACTTTTTTCCATCCATAGTTTGTATCTAAGTGTCCTGGATGTCTTGGGTCTGGTGGAAAGGTACTCCTGCTCGCTATCCTTTCTGACCTCCTGGGAAGAAAAATATGACCCTCTTCCCCTCCAAAGGAATCTAATTCATCCAATGGTCTATGTCTAGTGTTTTCCTCAACTTCTTGGTAATCATTATCTACAGGCTTGTCAGACACCAAATTAGTTACTCTAAATCCTCCTTTGTCATAGCCTTTATGTACATAACCTTGTATTCTGTTACCTCTTTTAAAAGGACCTACATAAACTTTTCCCATTTCATATTGTTTTTTATCGCTGTAAAATTTCTTTTGTTTTGTGAAATAAATATCTTGTATTTTTTTCTCAGTTTTTATCAAAATGTTGTCATATAAACTCTGATATTCTGAAAATAATAAATCATTTACTATGTCAGCATTAAGTTTACTTGTTTCTGCAGTCAGAGTCTGTAAAAGTGCTTCATTACATTTGATCATACATTCAATAAGACCCAAACCACAAGTATCAAAAAAACTGTGAAACATTTTAGTGTTAGCTTCTGTATAATTAATACCAAAAGGATATTTGAACAACCTAAGTCCCTGTGGTACAATTTTATGTACCAAACAACTTTTCAAGTAATTGTTATCAATTTGCATATGTTTCAGTTTAAATAACTTTTTTTCAGAGAAAAAAAATCATTTCTTTAAGCGCAAGTGTATTAGCTTGTTCATTACCATTAAATTCATCACATTTATTAAACGCTTCCATGTCTAAATTAAACTAAGTTTTGTCTAATATGTCCTTAAAACAAGTCCCATGAGTAAACTCTGCGTTTTTATACAAGTTTAGTCCATCACAATCACAGTTATGTGCACCTAGACAACCATCCTGTTGTCTAGGTTCAAATTCAGTACCTCTTATTTGAGAATATCCAGCAGTAGCTGTTCTTTCCTTGTTGGTTCGTTGTCGAGTTTCCAATGAAAAAAACCCGTTTTTGTGCAGTCCTGCATGATCGATAACTTGGCTAACACCAGCTGCTTGCTTCTGAAGTCTTCCACAATCACTCGCGGACCTCGAGCGTGGAGATTCATATATTTATACATTTTTTTACATAAAATTGATTAATTGATTATAACATTAAATATAAATTTCTGGCTATTTTCTAAGACATTTTATTGTGTAAGAAATGTTTATAAGAAAAATATGATTAAGTTTTATTAGTAATATAAGTCTTATCTATTCAGGATAGTATTAGGGTTATATACATGTCTATTTAAAAGTTGATTGAGTGTAATTAACTTGATTGGAATTGGTGTATAAAAGTTGTAATTTGTACCAGTCCTTTTATCTGATGAAGTCTAGTCATTAGACGAAAGCGCTCATCCTCTGTGCTTTGTGAACATTATAAAGATTTTTTAACCTACGTGGCGTCCAGGACTTTTTCATATCTTTTTTGGTTGATTTGGTATAATTTATTACAGTTTCTTGTTGGTGAGTCCAGGATTCCACTGTGGCACAACCTATAATTTGGCACTGGTACCATGAATATTTCTTCTGGTAATTCTACTTTGTTGGTTGATGATTGTTTACCTAGTCCTGTTTTACCTTTGTCTGCTTCAGACGAAATTGTTAGAATGAGAGAGGACATTGCTTCCCTAAAAGGGGATTTAACTCTGCTTATAGAGCTTATTAATCAGAACCACCAAAAAACACCAGCAGATGGAGCTATAACCTCAAAGAAAGCTGTCCCGAATAGGGAAACTGCAGGCACAATGTTTAATTCATCTCCATGCTCGAGGTCCGCGAGTGATTGTGGAAGACTTCAGAAGCAAGCAGCTGGTGTTAGCCAAGTTATCGATCATGCAGGACTGCACAAAAACAGGTTTTTTTTCATTGGAAACTTGACAACGAACCAACAAGGAAAGAACAGCTACTGCTGGATATTCTCAAGATAAGAGGTACTGAATTTGAACCTAGACAACAGGATGGTTGTCTAGGTGCACATAACTGTGATTGCGATGGACTAAACAGGGACTTAGGTTGTTCAAATATCCTTTTGGTATTAATTACACAGAAGCTAACACTAAAATGTTTCACAGTTTTTTTGATACTTGTGGTTTGGGTCTTATTGAATGTATGATCAAATGTAATGAAGCACTTTTACAGACTCTGACTGCAGAAACAAGTAAACTTAATGCTGACATAGTAAATGATTTATTATTTTCAGAATATCAGAGTTTATATGACAACATTTTGATAAAAACTGAGAAAAAAATACAAGATATTTATTAAACAAAACAAAAGAAATTTTACAGAGATAAAAAACAATATGAAATGGGAAAAGTTTATGTAGGTCCTTTTAAAAGAGGTAACAGAATACAAGGTTATGTACATAAAGGCTATGACAAAGGAGGATTTAGAGTAACTAATTTGGTGTCTGACAAGCCTGTAGATAATGATTACCAAGAAGTTGAGGAAAACACTAGACATAGACCATTGGATGAATTAGACTACTTTGGAGGGGAAGAGGGTAATTTTTTTCTTCCCAGGAGGTCAGAAAGGATAGCGAGCAGGAGTACCTTTCCGCCAGACCCAGGACATCCAGGACACTTAGATACAAACTATGGATGAAAAAAGTGGGGAAGAAGATGAGATAGTACAATTAAATGACCATCACGATATACTTTATGAATACAAGGGGTTCAAAATTTTTAATTACACTAGTCACAACTTGACTAAACTACATTTTAATTTATTTTCTAAGGGATTCAAATTTGTAAAAACGCAGTATGGTGACATAGCTAACATGTTAGTGGATTTGAAATTATATTTAAGAAAACTAAATCTCAATATTACATTCAATTTGGGTAAAGATGCTATCATTAACAACTACAGGGGGGAAGACACATTGGTGAGACATAGTACATTTAACCCTCCACTACATCCCACCCTGTTGTTGTTTGAAAAAGTTGTTACTGAGGAATTATATGCAACCTGTGTTAAAAACGGATGGCAGAGAGTTAATTCTAATCTTACTAAGGAAGAAAGTAGTTTGTTACATCAACTACAGACACAATCTACCCTACAAATTATGAAACCAGACAAGGGAGGGGGGGGTTATTATTTACAACGTAGAAGATTACAAAAACATTATTACTAATATTTTATTAGATAGTGTCACATACACCCCTGTCTCCATTAACCAGATACATATAACATATAGCAGAATAGATTCATTGCTTGAAGAATACCTATTAGAAAACAGAATAGATTCTAAGACATATAATTTCTTAAAACAACTGCATCCAAGTATTCCGAATATTTTTGGAATACCCACGGTGCATAAATCGCTACAAGCACCCCCTTTTAGACCAATAGTATCTGCAAAGAATTCTAAAACACATCCACTGGCTGTTTACGTAGATAAACACACTAAGGAGATTATCAACAAAACTCCCCATTTAATCAAGGATTCATGGGAATTTTTGAGCAAAATGACCCAAGATTTGTGGAGTATGGATTATATCTTCCTCACTATTGACGTGAAGGATTTGTTTACTTGTATTCCTAGAAAAGAAGGATTTGAATACTTTAGTGATTGTATTTTTAAACACTCTACCTTAACTAGGGACAATATTCTTTTGGTGTTAGAACTAGTTGAGATAATATTGGATTCTAACTACATTCACTTTCAAGATGAGTTTTACCAACAGATTAGCGGTATTGCAATGGGAGCTGCTTGTGCTCCCACATACGCTAACATAGTATTATTAGAATGGGAGAACAAATTTGTCTTTCCCTCTGTTTTTTACAATCATATTAAACTATACTTGAGATTTCTGGATGATATTTTTGTGTTATGGGGTGGATCTAAGGAAGAACTTAATCTTTTTATGGAATATATAAATTCATGTACACATTTTTTCTCTTTTACACATTCATACCATGAATATAGTATCAACTATTTGGATGTTACTATTTCTAAGACCCCTACAGGTTTTAAATCAAACATTTACAGGAAAAATACTCGGTGCAATAGTTTTTTACACTATAGTAGTCATCACCCGTTAGCACAAAAGAAAAGCTTGATCAAAGGTCAAGCAGTTAGGATAGCCAGGATGACTTCTGACTTTTGGATCTAGAAAGGGAAATGAATTTCCTAGGTAAATGTTTTATTGAAAGAGAATATCCCTTAAAAATGGTCACTGAAATTCTAAAAGAAGTTACAAAAAAATGGGGTACTAAATATAAAGCTTTATTAGGTCAACCGTTACAGATCTCTCAAGTTGTAAAACTGGAAAGGAACAAATATAATGCAGCATGTATAATTCAATACAATACGTTATCAGAGTTATTTTTAGACATTATTAAAAACAACTGGAATTTAATGAAAATTGATAAGGAGATACATAAGTTAGTGGGAGAGCAACCTATTTTTACATACAAGGTGGGAAATAATTTTAAGAGAACTTTTGAAAAAGGAAACAAGGAATTTATTCAGTACAGGGCTACTAATCCTTGTGGAGCATGTAGTGTTTGTGCATATATATATATATATATATATATACAGTGAGGCAAGTGTTACACTAAACAACAGCCTGAAAAGTGTGGTGAGATTTATTAAAGGTAGTTGTAAGTCTAAAATGTTGGTCTACATGGCCTTATGCACTTCATGTAGTGCATACTACATAGGTAAAACGGAGAGGGCATTTAAGGACCGTATTTATGAACACTTATATGACATCAGGACTCACAAAGAAACTAGTGCTTTGTACAAACATAGTGTAACCTGCCCTTTTACATTTATAAGATTTAAATTTGGCATCATTGATCTAGTTCAAAGGGACTTGTCCAATGGAGGGGGTGATATAAAAAATGTTTTGCTACACAAGGAACTGTTATGGCAGCTTAGGTGTAAATCAAACACTCCACCTGGTTTAAATGACTATATTAGTATAAAACCTGTATTGTATAAAAAAGCAGAAAACGTTTAAACTAAACAAACATATACAAACACATTTGTACATAAATTTATGATAAAAACATTCATACATTCATATATTTATACATTTTTTTTACATAAAATTGATTAATTGATTATAACATTAAATATAAATTTCTGGCTATTTTATAAGACATTTTATTGTGTAAGAAATGTTTATAAGAAAGATATGATTAAGTTTTATTAGTAATATAAGTCTTATCTATTCAGGATAGTATTAGGGTTATATACATGTCTCTTTAAAAGTTGATTGAATGTAATTAACTTGATTGGAATTGGTGTATAAAAGTTGTAATTTGTACCAGTGCTTTTATCTGATGAAGTCTAGTCATTAGACGAAAGCGCTCATCCTCTGTGCTTTGTGAACATTATAAAGATTTTCTAACCTACGTGGCGTCCAGGACTTTTTCATATCTTTCAAACATTAAGCTTTTCTTCAGATGTAAAATCATAAGCTATAAAGCAATACTTTAAACAGAAACACACATTCCATTCAACAAAAAATATCCAATCAGAAAATACAAGAAATTTATCAATGAAACAGCTGATGTGAACTAATTCAGTCCTTAAAGGTACAGATCCATTAAGCTCAGGAGTCTTATCCACTTGCAGCCTCACAACAATCCACTTCATCTCTGCCAGTTCAGTACTATGAACAATGTTACTTCCCCTCTTACTCATCTTCACCAACTGTAAAACCAAAAATGAAAAAGTATGCCCTGGATTCATAGAAACGTGTTTCATAAGCACATTCATCATATTCTTAAGCTGGATATCACTCATATGCTTAAAAATTCTTTCTTTAAAATAAACATAAAGAGTTTATGGATGAACATTCACACACCTTTTTTAATATGACTCATGATGAGAACCAGGCATTTAAAGAATTGAGGATGAATCTGGATTTGTATATCCAGTCAGTGGAAAAAGGGGGTGCAATTGTTGTGATGAACAGAGCAGCATACTTTGAAGCTATGAGATGTATGCTTAGTGATATAAGTACCTATTTGTTTGTATCCAGAATAGATGTAGACAAAATGATTAAGCATGTGCATGTGTCTCTCTATGATTTTCTTATGTCTAGACTTCTTACTCAGGAACACTATGACTATTTGCTTGTAAGAGATTCTCTGGTTCCTGTAATACATGGTTTGCTCAAGATCTGTAAGAGTTTGATCAATCCTCTGATGTGACCCATAGTGTCTGGATATGGGTGGGTGAGCGAGCCTTTATCTATTTTTGTGGAAAAGGTATAAGACCTGTGGTTGAAACTACTCCCTGCATCGTTAGAGACACTGAACATTTTTTGTGCACTCTTTCACAGTTTGTTGGTGAATTGGGCAATGTTGCAGGTTACTGTATGGTAACTTTGGATGTTTGTACATTGCTTACTTCAGTACCCAATGGAGATGGTGTTGAGATGATCAGAGTATATCTCATGGATAAGACTGACCTTGGCATCAACCAATTGCTCTGATATTTTTTTTTTCTAGATGTTATCCTCGAAAATAAAATTTTTTGTTTGATGATGTTTTTTTCCTGCAGAAGATAGTGGTAGCAATGCACACTCCATGTGCGAACATTTATGCTAACTTGGTTATGGCTAGTAGGGAGGAGGACCATATATTTGCACAACAATGCATTTTCTTGCTCCATTCAACACTATAAACATTTTGTTGATTATGTCTTCCTGTTATGGAATGGTACATTAGAAAGACTGAATGAGTTTACTGAGTATTTGAATACCAGCACCTCCTTCCTCAGGTTTACTTCCATACAGTTGCAGGTTATCATAGATTTCTTGGATGTTCACCTGGCCATTAATGCGAATGGTGGACTTGACACTGAACTGTATAGGAAAGAGTGTTGGAGGAATACCCTGCTGCATTGGTCCAGTATGCACCATACCCATGTATACTGCAATGTCCTTAAAGGTCAGTTTCTGAGAATCTCTAGGCTATATAGGGATGAAGCCAAATTCTAAACTGCCACTGAGGATTTGAAAAGTAATTTTATTAGAAGAGGGTATCGACAGACAGATGTGCAAAGACAGATGAATGAGGGGGTTGTCACTCAGGTCTACATATAGGACCCCTTTTTTTCAGATGGAGAGATGTACAGAGATCATATGATGCCATGCAGAATGTTACTAGTAGCAACATGTGTGTGACTCTGACTTTCTCTAGCAACATCAGTAGGATGTGTGGTGTTGTTCATAAGAATTGTTCGGCTGTTCAGATGAACGAGTGCATTAGAGAAACAGTAGGCAACAAACATAGTTTCTGCTTCAAGAATGCTATGTCTCTGAAGAGACAGTTGCACTATGGTCCTAGTTTGGAGCATGACAACAGTCATCTACAATCTAAGAGGGTTGGAACCTTCCTTTGTCATTTATGTAAAGCATGTAGTTGTATTTCAAGTGCCAGACCTTTTTAGTACCCTTTGATCGGTTTCACTTTTAGTCCCAGGCTATATGCTGATTGTAGAAGTCGTGATTTGGTGTACCTGTCAGTCTGCAGTAAATGTCCTCACTTCTATGTGGGGTAAACTAACAGACCTTATAAAGAAATAAATTTTAAGCACATGAGTGACATACAGCTTAAGAATTTGATGAATGCGCTTATGAAACATGTTTCTATGAATCCAGGGCATACTTTTTCATTTTTGAATTTATAGCTGGTGAAGAAAAATAAGAGAGGAGGTAACATTGTTCATGGTACTGAACTGGGAGAGATGAAGAGGATCATGAGGCTGCAAGTGGATGAGACTCCTGCACTTAATGGGACTGTACCTTTAAGACCTGCATTACATTTATGTCAGCTGTTTCATTGAAAAATTCCTTGTATTTTCTGATTGGATAGTTTTTATTGAATGGAATGTGTCTTTTTGTTTAAAATATTGCCTTATAACACGTGATTTTAGATCCGAAGAAGAGCTTGACGCTTGAAAGTGCTTATCTGTTTTATATTTTTTATTAAATGTTTTGTGTGTTCTTAGACTGCATTTGGCTGTGTTAGTTGGACCACTCTTTTCTCTTGGTACTACGTAATTCTCTCCATGAGCAGCTGAGCTCATATGGACTCCTGGGCAGGAACTAATGGATTGTAGGGCTCCTACCTGCTTAGGAATCCGTGAATTCTGTTACTCCTGTGACTGCAGAATGAATAGACAGATGGGATGCAGGTGAAGGAGCCAACTCAAATTGTCTATGGTGTGATCCCAGTTATTCTCATTAGGGTTAATATATAATTTACAGCCATGAAATGTATAAGGCCAAACTCTAACCAAATGGGATAGGTTAATTTGAGCACAAAAAGGGAAACTGTCTAATTTTAAAATGACTCACAAGGGCAGCTAGCCTTGTACATGGCTATGGACCTATGAACTGCTCAGCCCTTTGGTGGGCTGCAATAACAATATAAATAAGTAAACAAACTAGACAGATAATGATTATTTAGTTGTCTGGTAATATGACATTGTGTCCTAATAGTACAAAGAAATTTGTTAGTTTCCCCACCAAAGTCACTAAAGTATATAAATATATTATATTTTAAGACAAAACTCATATTTCTAGCATAGGAGAGCTAATAACAGGTCATCCTCTATGTTAGTAGAAACATAATTCAGGAAGATGCATCTTCTCAGTCATATATTCATACTTTAAAATAATTCGTCTTCATTCAGTTAATTAAAAATAATGTTGGTTTAATGATTTAATTCAAACTGCCATGTTAAAGTTAAGGTTTCATGTAATCAATACTTCCCACAGTAGAGACCTGCACACCATACATTATAGAATCATATTATGTTAATATATGAAAGCAATCCCATTAGGCATCATGTTCAAGTGAAAAGTGAGTATCTCATACTCCCACCAAATACTACTGTAAATAATTATTAACTTAAATCCTATGAGCAGTGCACCTCAGTGAAATCAGACAAGTTATAGTCTAACCTGTAAGTACAAGGACCAGCATTAGATGTCAGCATATCGGCATGAAAGGAAACAAAGCAAGACAAGTCTATACCATGTTCTAAACAGGCAGAGAGGAGGACAAATGAAGCAGAGAATTACAGAGCAAGGGAGAAAGATGAGCAGAAATACATGGCCCATGAAAACAGAAACAAGGAATCAATCTGGTAGTGACATTGAAGGTTTAAGCACTTATCAAAGGATAAAAGATGGGCAAGGGACAGAAACAGCTCAGGCAGAAGTAGGATCAAGGACAGGAAAGACAACACTGCCCACAGATAGGGAGACAGCTTCACGGACATCTCTGTGGATGCTGAATTTAACTTCTGGACAAAAGAGGGACTAAAAAAGCTGGGTAGAAGAATTTTGGACAGCACTGATGTGTACAACAGGAATCCAAAAAGCAGGAGAGACATATGGGATGAAGTAAAAAGACAAGGAGAGATCCAGAAATGGAAGAAGTGAACATTGGCTAGGCATAAAATGGTTCACAAGGGTAACTAGCCTAGTACTTACCTATGAACCTATATGTAGTGAAAGGTGAAGGATTCAAGAGAAATATACAGGTCAGCCACTTGACAACCTGGGAAAGGGTAAAAGAGAGCATGTAGAACCACCTGGAAAAGAAATTCTATTTATAAAATGCATTATCATGGAAATGATCAACAAGGACATTGGCAACCTACAGACACTGGATCCATCCCAGTTTGGCTTTAAGTGAAGGTCATGTCTACTCAACCTTGTAGACTTCTTCTAGAGGGTCACCAAGACTGTGGCTGAGGTGAAAACAGTGTATACTGCCTACCTTGACCTGACCAAAGCATTTGGTACAGTGTCCCACTTAAGTGCTGTTGACAAACTCTCAGACATAGGCATAATCCCTAAATAACTTACTGGATTGCTGGCTGGCTCACAGAAAGGACCCAAGAAGTTAGGATTGATGAGACTACCCCCACCAGGAGACCACCTGTGTAGTACTTCAAGGCTTTGCATTGGGCCTGATCCAAGAAATAGATGCCACATATGAAGTCAAGGCTGTAGTCAAAGACCTCTGGTTCGCCAAGTTCACAGATGACTGTTAACTGAGAGATGTCATATATTCCCCTCACAACACCAGCATCCTACAAGAGGGTCTAACACAAAGAAATGACTGGTGTTAAAGGCATAGATTAAAACTCAACAAGAAGAAATGCATTATAATGCCCTTTGGGAAACTGTCCACCCAAGCTAATTACTTCATTGATAAAACACTCCAAATAGTTCATCCCCATAGTTAGGGATCTGGGAACATATGTAGATAGTGTTCTGGCCTTTGACAAACATGTAGCCAAGACAGTAAGAAAATCATTCTATGTCGTCCAACTCATAAGCAAAGGTATGGCATTCAGATCCAATGAAGTTGTAGTGCCACTCCACTCAGCCCTTATCAGATCTGTCATTGTATATAATACCCCCTTTAGGATGTACCTAAGCAGGCACTTGCAAGAACTGGAATGCCCTCAAAGATTCCTCACCAGGAGAATCCAGTCTGAGTGACACCACTTCTTGAGACACAAATCGCCTTAATGTTCTATTTCTGTAATTAATCTCCTATGTTACTGAGAGGCAACCTATACCTAACATATAAGGCATCCACAGAGGTAGCTCTGATGGATCTCCTGTACATCCACAAAACAAACAGCACCAGAAACACCAGATCCAAGAATGTGAGCTTTGCCTGTGACATAAATTAGAACATGCTGGAGAGATCAGTATGTGTCTCAGAACATCCCACATTATTGAATGAGCTCCACATCTACACGTAGAAGATTTCATCCTCGACCCTGTCCAAAAAACCTTGATCGATCATCAGATGGGAAATTGCAAACTGAACCCTAGTATGGATCCCATGTCTCTGGTGGGCAGAGGTCAATAGGAAGTATTTTAAACCCCAACTAACATACCCCCCTACATAACCCTTAGCTACCTCTTTACTAACATACTTCACCATAAAGCATCCAAGGAACTCAGGGACAAAACTGGGTTTGATTGGATGGCTAGGCTTGTAAATACCCTAGTGGTCATTAGTTTATCATGAACCTATGAACCTATGCTGTGAAAGGTAAAGCATTCAAAAGAAATATGCAGAACAACCACTTGACAATCTGGAAAGGGGCAAAAAGGGAGCATGTAGGCCCACCTGGAAAACAAATTCTGTCTATGGCTAGAACTTAAGGGTGAAGCAAAGGGACATGGGCAAACTGTTTGTCTATGTATCTATTGACATACAAATATTTATAGATAGATAGATGTGCATTGTTTGTATTATGCGTACACATATATGCATATGTATAAGTCTGTTGTATAAGTACATATCTCAAATGAACAAACCTCTTCACTTCATGCATTTCATATGCATTTAAGGTACCAAAGTGTCATCCAGTGCATGAAATAAGGTTAAGCTTTTCAAGTTATCTTAAAAAATTATCATGTGCCATTTTATTTGGCTAAAATAGTATATCCTATATACTGTTAAAAAATGTATTCCAAAATAGTAATAGCCTTTTGTTAACGAGGTAGGCCCACTGGGTGCTTACAATCCCTTTTCAGTGGCCCCTTCAAAGCAATGTCTTGTTAAGTTTCTTGAGCAAGGCCATTCTGTGGGCAAATGAGGGATGAGGAAAACAAACGACAGCTCATAGCTTTTACCTGAGTCATCTGCCAGACCAACTTAAATTACTGTACAAATATAATAAGGAATATTAATTTTTTGTGGTAAATTTAAACCATTTCTGGATGGGATGATACTGGTACTTCCAGCCAGTCATATTTTGCTATGATTATTTGACTGTCATTTGGAGTCTGTGCACCAGTTGTTGGAGCATGTATGTTTTAGGCTACAACTATAAATAACTTTTATTTATATAACATGAATATGGAATTCACTTTCACTGTGAAAAAAATAAATAAATAGTAATAGAACTAAGCTTGCAGGAAAAATAAAAGTACAGTCTGTTTGCTGCATTTGTGACCACAGCTCTACACCCGTACTTCGAATAATCTTTACAGATGACTCTGTCTTGGAACTGCATCATGTTTAAACAAGCCAATACAATAAACATTTATGAAAAACACACCCCGGGATTCATGAAGCTTGCGCCAGGCGCACGCATAGCGTAGGCATTATAACGCCAAATATGGCCGCCGAGCGATTCAGGTACGATCCAATTCCACGTGCACAACCGGCGTACCCCACATCTGCGCAGCCCCCGGCGTAGGTATGCAAATCACCCCATGTGCAGTGTTGCACCATGCAAATGAAGGCATATAGCGATTCATGAAGTGGTGCAGGCGTAGCGTAAGCCCACGGAAATGTAAACCAAAAAACACGGTTTACATTTTCCCAAACATAACATCGGAGCTATGGAAGAGGGCCAGACCCAGGTATCACAACGTGAACATATGCCAATGGCAAAATACACAGCCAATGGCATAAGAAAAGATGCACAATGCGTATATAACAACATTTAATGTCATGTCCACAGTAACGCACAGCAGAACCGCAGGGCATGTGTGAGGAAGCTGTAACATAAAGAAATAATATAAAAATGTCATAAAATCGCAACGTAATAGAAATCAGGTTTACAGCATAATACACAATGGTAGGCATGGAACACCACAACCAAGGTGCAAGGGTTGCTAAGGGCTTGCGATAGTGTTCGGCGTGGTAACTATGAATTAGTAGTCAATGCCATGCAAATGATGCAGATAATACTGAATCGCAAATGTCCCGCTGGATGAAGGTTGTACCATACGGCGCAGCAGTATAACACCAAGGAGTGGCTCAGAGGAGATACATGACATCAGCAGAGGGGTGTGCCACCGTAGCACTAAGCACATTGGAGCAGTGCAAATCTGGCCTGTCCGTTGCTAAGCAAAGCTGCAGGACAGGGGTGGGGAGGAATCGTTTAGCTGAGAGCACACATGGTGGCCAAAAGCGCATGTGTACGAGGATGGAAACGTGCCCGAAACCCAGTAATCAGATGCACGCACCGCAAACAATAGCATAAACAGGAAGGACAGGGGAAGAAAAGAAGGAAATGTGGAAGTAGGGTAATTGGAGTACTAATGAGCAATCAACACCAATCAACCCACGAAGGCCAATCGACGGCAGCTGACAAGTCCACATGCAGAAACCTGCAAAACAGGATAGGGGAGGCATGTGAATGCAAAGAAAGGAGGGAAGGTATTGGATTGCAAAGATAGGAGACCTGACACAGCAGAGCAAAGCAAACTGACAGCAGACCGGCAGTAGCACACATAACGCAAGATACGCCAGGTCCAGGAAAGCACAAATGAAAGTAGGCTGCAGGATGCACGCCAGAAAATGGTAGGTGCAACGCGCAGAAATGTAAAGGGAAGGTCAAGAGGTAATCCACGGCAGGCAAATGTAATTCAACACCAAAGGCACCACAATAGTCGTCCCAGCAGTAAAACACATAACGTAACCTGTAGCTACGAACGTACATACACACCCTATGACATCATCGGTGTTCACAGCACAATAGTATAAAGTGTGTAAGCACCCAACACACACCTGTGTATTCCCAAACACCGCACCATAGGTGTAAACACACGGGGAACTTTTAAAATGTACATGTTGGGAGCTGCCATAGCTGTGATTCATCAGCATGTGTCAGAGACTGACGGTGTTGTTGAGGATGATGCTGACAACCACCGCAGGCCTCGGAGGAGAAGGAGAGTGTTCAGACCAAGGGTAACTTACCAGGGGCTACATGACCTGGAGATAGTAGAGCATTACAGGGTGGACAGAGACATCTTACAGCAAATAGTGGAGCTGTGCCGGCCATGCCTGAGAACCAGAAAAAACAGAGGGGAACCCAAACCAGTGGACACGAAGGTATGTGTAAGCCTGCGAATACTGGCCACAGGTACCTTTCAAAGGCCAACTGGAGATATAATGGGTATCTCACAGACATCAGCATCCAGGGTACTACACCAGTTCCTGGATGCCATGTTACCACATGCTAATGAGCAGATATACTTCCCCAGAACTCAGGAGGAGTTGGCCAGCAATATGCGCCACTTCCACCGTGTGGCACAATACCCGGAGGTACTGGGTGCGATAGACTGCACGCACATACAAATCAAGTCACCACCTGGTGAGCAGGGTATGCACTACATAAACTGCAAGGGATTCCACTCCATCAACTGCCAGGTCGTGTGCAATGCCCAGGGCATTATCATGGATGTGTGTGCTGGCAGCCCTGGAAGCTACCATGACTCCCATATCTGGCATGCCTCACAGCTGTATCAGGTATTTGTCAGGGGGGACATCCCACATGGCCATCTCGTGGGGGGTGCTGGCTATGCACTGGAGCCGTTGATGATGACTCCCATCAGAAATGCACACACACACCCATGCAAGAACGCCATAATGAGGCACACGCACAAACCAGAATCATCATAGAGCGTGTGTTCAGGATGCTGAAATCACGGTTCCGGTGCTTGGATACATCTGGTGGAGCCTTGCAGTACTCTCCAGGCACGTGTGCCCACATCGTCATACTATGTGCCATGCTACATAATATGATCCTGCGGAAGCAGCTGCAGTGGGGACAAAATGGTGAAGGCCCTCATAGCCCACCGCAATTGCCAAGGCCATTACAGGCACAGAGGGATTCAGACCATGAACACACTGTGCCTGCCCCAGTAGGCAGATGGAGGCGTGCCCAATATGCCTACACCTTGGCAAAGAGGGAACGTATAGCACATACTCTGACCGTGTAGGCCCCTACGGACTGACACCTCTCCACCTGCACACACAGTAAAATGGATGGCACACAAACATGACCACCTGTAAATCGTAATGTATAGGTGGCCCAATGTGTGACTCCTACATAGGCAGCCCTCAAACATTGTAAACACAACAGCCAGTGCAACACGGAATGCCAACACCTGAACAGTACATGGGTCCTACAGCATATGGTGGTGCTGTGTGCCTGTCACGTTCCCCGCCAGATATATATATATATATATATATATATATATATATATAGATATATATAGATAGATATATATATATATATATATATAGAGAGAGATATATATATATATATATATATAGATATATATATATATAGATATATATATATATATATATATATATATATGTACACATATGCATATATATGATACAGATAGAAAGGGCAATAGAGGGATATATGGTGATATAGATGGATTCAGCGATATCTGCAAATATGATAGATAGACCAACGACATTCATAACATCATGGAGGTACAAATAAATAGGATACCGCCAACCAAGGAATGTGTAACATACCGACATGCGTAACCACGAGGCTGAAAGACTGATAGAACACAGTACCAGAACAGTACATCCGCGAGTAATAGTATAATGATATGAAGGGACGGTTAGTCACCGCTGACGGTGTCGCGGTCCACGTAGGTACTGTGTTCAACTGAGTCTGTGAGTGCCGTGGTCTGTGTAAGTGTGCGTCGAGGGTGCCATGTGCGTGTCTGTGTGAATGTAATGTGTGTGTGTCCGCAACATGTGTATGTTGGTGCCAAGTCAGAGGCAGACCAGTATGGTAGGTGTGGGTATAGCTAGACGTAGGCATACGGTTACAACCTGTACCACAGTAGGAGGGACATCCCCACCCTGGGCAGGTGTGTCCCGACATAAAACAGTACAAAGGGCAAATGTCCGAGATGGTAGGACATAAATATGTCCCATATATAATGTAACAGTCGTATTTAATAGTCATGCCTGTATGTAAGAAACTTAAATGTTACATGCAATATGATAGGTATCCAAAGTCACACAACAATAGGTATGTAGTGAGGATAAAAGTATGTGCTACCTGTGTACTGACCATGGCCACGTGTTGGCCTGTAAACACCGCTTTGTGTCCCGCAAGTGTCCAACAATGACCATATGATAAGGTGGCAACCCATGGCAAACAGGCTCTTTTAACAACACAACCACAATGACTGCAAATATCTGGGACAGAAATACAAGGGATAGCTGTCACCTACACATATCCCCTGATATATCGCTGCAATTACGGAGGTATACAAGTAGCAAGCTCACCTGCAGATGATATAGAAACCAATTAACAACGCCCAACGCATAATCGTAACATAAGTCTACTAACTGTTAGCTCTCTAATCAGGGACGGAGCCCACACACATATATATGGATTATGTAGAAATGCAAGGCCCACAAACCATATATGTTACGTACAACCACCGACATCCCCCACACTAGAAACTAAAGCTATACAAACTGTAATAGCAGCACATACATCCAGTCAGTCAATTACATCTGCAGAACCCTCAACATACCATGTGGGAGACACAATTAAAGGTGACATGGACATTTAGAACCCCAAATGAGGTATGTTCCCCATAATGAGGTACACCTGAGAGCTATGGCCAAGCACAGCTGCAGACGTGCATCCCCTACAGGCTGTAGTGCCGTATGTTGGGAAGTGAGCATTGAATGTGTACATGACACAATTACTCTATTGCCACATGTACGACATATCCCTCATATAGACAGGCAGTAGCACTGTTATGTGACAGTTGGACATGCCTGCATATACAACCATGTCCCACAGGATATGTGCGTTACGTGTGTACAACAGCTGTCGTACCTTAAGCAAGCTGGGAAGTGTAGGACAGCCAGTGTACCTCTGGGAAGTGGTGTGGAATGGGCGCTATAGTAGTCAGTAGCTCATGACATGCTCACATGTTCCAAACAAGTGCCTAGCATGACCATACAATACAGATAGGGTGTTGGATAATATCAACCCACAAGAGGTGATGACAGTCATTTAGGGTGGCACCGCACTATAACCCTGCTGAGTATGGTGTGCATGTCCATGAACCATTAGCAGTGTAGATGTTAGCAGTACAGATGTACAAGATAGCACGGATATCTGATTACAAATACCTTTGCATGTCACAGGTGTGTTCCACCAGTGGCCTGTTGACAGACCCACAACTACAAAAGGTGAAACAGTGACATGTGCACAGCACATCTGTGCCAGATACAGTAGAACAGGGTTACTGTGTTGTACCCCACCCTCATTGTAGCCCATACCACACAGACAAATGTTAGGCATCTGTGTATGTGAGGCTGTGAATGGCCATGAACTATCAGTTTAGCTGTGTCAGTGTTGTGAACAACATACAGAATGGGCTGTGTGTGTGAGGTGTGTCACATATGTGCACAGTCTGATGGATGATACCAGCAGTGTCACCGCTAGGTGAACATCCCTGTACCCATAAACTGCTACCTAGGCTGTGGTCAACATTATGGACACTGTGTAAGGGATGGTGCTGTGCAGTGCACCCCCGACATGGTGATGTCTCCAGGCCCCTTAGGTAGTCATCTGGGGTACCCATGTCATGTCAGGGTGCCATCCATGAGCATGGAGATCACTGGCCAGGCATATACAGCACTGTGGTGACCAATATTGGATCACATACCACCTGTAAGGGGTAATGGCTATGCATGGATGTGCGAGAACAGCCTTCACAATCCACACCTCCACTATGCAGCATGCCGTCTACCTTGCAGAAGGACATTTGCTACACCATGATGATGGACATGCTACATGTCCATATCCTGATCTATATGACATATATCATGGACAGCCACTGTTCCAATACTAGGTTCGCCACAGGCTGGACAGATCCCTGTGCCATACATGTGACATACTCCCGCCATACCATGCAAGCCTGTCCATCAAAGCTGCAGATGTCATCCCAGTCATACATGGTGTGACGGCCGCATGGTAGATGTACTATCAAATGACTGGATCAGTAATGTGGCACTGATGCAGCTTGCGGTGGCACAATAGCCACCTTGTAACAGCATGGAAACCATGCCCGCACATGCTATGGTTGATGACCAACCCTGCGAATGTCATCTGACTATCCATTGTCCCATGTCTATCACATGTGTAATACAGGCAATCCGTGTCAGGATGTTGAACAGTTGTACAGTGTTGTGTAGATGTAAACACATGCATGTACAGGTGTCCATGCGTATGTGTGCATTGTCACTGCTCAAGTCCATTCCGGCTGTGTCTGTGTTGATATGTGACATATACACAGCATCCAGGTCAACAGTAGTACCGTGGACACATCGAGGCATGTGCAGATAGGTAAGAACACAAGTGCAGGCAGATAGACATGCCCACAGCAAGACAGCATTTACATGGAGTATGAACACTGCAGTGAGGCGACACACATATATGGTGATGATATCCAATGCATAATGGGTGTGACATGTGTGACACAAACACGTCAGTCGTGTCAGTGTCATGGTGCTTTGCAAAGGTAACTGTGCAGATGCAGTAGATGTCATAGAAATGTATGTGCAGCAGTATCTCTGTACATCTCTGAAACTGTGACCTGTCACCATCATTATGTTTTACAGATAATGCCCCGTACACGCCTCCCAGCATACACTCGCCAGGAGGATAATGTCCTCATCCCACTGCTCCATGACAACTATGACTTGTTGTTTAGCCATGTGCCACAGCATGCCCAGCAGCGGGATGACCTGTGGCAGGATCTACGCAGGAGGGCGAACGATGTGGGTGGCCATAACCGCACCTACCAGCAGGTGCGCAGACACTGCACGGACCTGATACGACATGCAAAACAGCGTGCCACTGCAATCGCCAGGGAACAAGGTGGAACAGGTGGTGGGCCACCAACCCAGCCCCCACTCACACACACCGAGGAGCTACCGGCCAGTCTGGGGACACCCAGGGAACAGCATCCAGAAACACTAGCTGCCATCGTGGAGGTGGGTGTCTCCCAACCAATGAGCCTGGATTTGCCTGGTAAGTCAGTAATGCACATATGGCTATTATATCCCATGTAGTTGCATGTGTCACTGTACATAATGTAAAGTAACAACATATGCCAGGTATGTGGACACACATGCTGAATAATACAGTATGCTACGTTGTGTATGCACACATGTGCATACTATATGCTATTACACAGGTGAATGTATGCACATGCACAGTGCAACCTGTGGCTGTCATACAGTCATGGATAATGTACATACTGGTGTGTCACCCCTATACAGGTACCTCTGGTGTGCCGCACAGAGATGGGTCCGTTGCAGGTGAGACTGTCATCAGTATCAGGCATGTTACAGTGTAGATCTATTTGCCATGTGGCCAGTTAACACTTGCACACCTGATGTTTGTTCCAGTCACGATATGCAGGTCGCACCAACATGCATTCACACACGCCACCCATGTGCAATATATGCAAACGTAATGATACACAGACTTGAAACCACAGTACATGTCATTGCAACATGTGTGTTCAGCTGTGCATACAATGGTGGAGGTGTTCTACAATGGAGGCATATGTAGTATGTATTGGAACAACATGTGTGGTATGCACACAGTATCACACAGTGAGCTGTGATATGGGCAGCCCACAAGTGTCACCATTGTGTCATATGCCCCCGCATCGCGTGCACACACTGTGATGTGCCACCAGACATGTCCCAGACATGTAGTGTCCTGTCTGCAATATTGTCACACTATCACATGACCTATACCCCACATACCAAACATACAACCCGTTGTCTGCATAGACCTGTGGAATGTGACATATCTGACATGTATGGGTGTATATCATATGGGACCACACAGACATGTGGAGAAGATGCCCATCACACACAATGGCCACCACATGTGCACACATGGCCATGGGGGATGGCCAGAGACATGTAGCCACACAGTACATGGGATGTGTATACACCCTGTTGCACATTGTCCACACATGGTCCAATTATAGCCCTAGTTGACCGATTATACAGTTGATGTGGTACAGTGGACAACCTAAAAGCCTGTGCACAGCTACTGGAGGTGTCACTGAAGTCTACCATATATGATCTGTTGAACATCACGACTGTGTTGCAGTTATGGCTATGCAATGTGCACACATTATGCATTCTACAGCAACATACATGCCTCATGTTGTCATACAATGGCACAGTGTCTGTACTTCACACTGTATAGCAATGTGGATGGCTCACACTACCCTCCCGTGCTCATGCACATTTAATAAACATGCATTCTATCTGTAGGGCATACACACAACACTGCAATGTGAAGCCCATTATGATGCTGTACATGTGTCAGGACACCATTGTGTCAAACATGTATGCAAGTTAATGCACATGTCAGCAAATTACATGTCAAGGACACGTCAGACGTGTACTGTTATCCTGTTCTGGCCCACATGGTGTATCACAGAGATGCATGCATACTACCATGATTGTGTGACCTGCATGGCTACTGATATGACACCTGCTTGCTGTAGTGTGCACCCCAGGGAGGTATGCTTACTAACACTATTAATGTCTGAGCTGCATGCCCTCTGCTCTATCGCAGGCATGCTGCATGCCATCTGACAAATCACATGCATGGTGTGTCTGTGTGTGTGTCTGTGTGTGTGTCTGTGTGTATGTGTCTGTGTGTGTGTGTGTCTGTGTGTGTGTGTGTGTGTGTGTGTGTGTGTGTGTGTGTGTCTGTGTGTGTGTCTGTGTCTGTGTGTGTCTGTGTGTCTGTGTATCTGTGTGTGTCTGTGCGTCTCTGTGTGTCTGTGTGTGTGTCTGTGTGTGTGTCTGTGTCTATTGTACTTTACAGTATTTCTTTGCATTCACAGGTCATGTAGGTGCGTTACCCTCCTGCGGTCCATCTGATGTTAGTGTCCCCACAGATACTAGCGGTGATGAACATATGCATGAGGTACAGGCAGGGTTGTCAGGGGCTGAATCTGTGCCAATGGTTACCATCCCAGCTATGTCCCCCTCTTCCCTGCACACAGTTCTACTGCCAACACATACCGCATCACCGGTGGCCATAGAGGAAGGGCAGTCAGCGTCTGTTGGCGTGGGACAGGAACGTGTGGTGGTTACAGAAGGTGTGTCGGCACACCATGGTGTCAGTGTAATGACTGCAGATGTGCCACACAGGCATGTGGCCGGTGCTGCTCGTAGGAGGACCTCTGGCAGACATGCACCTGCAGGACAGAGCGCAGCAGCTGGTATCACCAGACGCATGTTCCAGACTGTAATGGCGGCACAGGCACGTGCTGAACGGCAGAACAGAGAAGGGCAGAGGCTGCAGAGGGCTGCTATCCACACCCTAAATGACAACATCCAGCCATTGGTGAATGCTCAACAGCAGATTGCTAATTTTCTGGATAGGCGACTAGGTGGAATGGTCGGTATCCTTGACCGAGGCATGGCAATCCACGAGTGGGAGCTGTCTGTGCTGGAACACCTGGTAGGAGTGAGGCGTAGGCCATGTGGACGTAGGCCAGCAACACCACCTAGTGTAGGTCGATGTGACCATGCCACCTCACATGCCCGCTCCCATAGTGCCGGTAGCAGTAGCAGTGCAGCTGCTGCTGCGCTGTCAACACCAGGACACAGCAGGCCACGTGGACGTGGCCCTGGACGGTCTCAGCGGGGACACGTTTCCAGCGGACATGTGTCGTCGGACAGTAGCCACTCTGTACCTCCACCTGGTAGTGCCCGTGCAACCCCAGGCAGGCACAGGTCACTTGGTCGTGGACGGACACAGTGAGCTGTACAACCTGCACTGTACAATCTGGGGCTGTCAATTATACCCTGTGTAGGCATCACAAATGGCAGAACTGTGTACACACATACACGCACACAGCAAACACAACTGTAGGGCTCCACAACACCCACATGCATTCTGCACAGATATGTCCAGTCAACTCACCGGCCCTTACACAAACACATGATGTTATCCATTGGTGCAGCCTATGCCTCTGGCAAACATATCATCCTGTGCATATGATGAAGCCTGTGCCGCATCCCTGTCATCCACACCATCGGTGCAGGGTTATGCACAAATATTCTGATGCACAGGGTGAACAGCATAGTGAGAGGTATGTATGCATAGTGAGGGATGTGTATGTTGCAGTGGTTGTGTGTGAATACTGAGTTGTGTATGTGACATAGGTTTGTGTACTGTCGACATGCACCAGTCACACCATGTAGTGCAGGTGCAGCATGCATTGTGATGTGTTCACGGTATGTGTCTCGGTTACATCTGTAGCAGCATGTTTGTTGTGATACCCTGGTTCCCTCCTATGGTGTACTTGCATGTGCCTACAGGTAGCAGTGTTTGCAGTCCCCCACGTGTAACTGTGGAGTACACACAGGCACGTCTGGCAATATCAGCATGCTACATGTACCCTCATCCTGACGGTTGGACACACAAACATGACACAGATGTCTGCACATATACTGCACCTGATGCATGTGGTCGGTGCCACAGACTACACTGGACAGTGACGTGACATACATAACAGGACACATTACAGGTATGGTGACATGGTTTAAGAGTTGTACACAGCGGCCTGGCCAATGATGATGTGAGGTGTCACTTGGTAGCTGGAGGCCACACTGTGCAGCAGTAGGACCCGTAACAGTACGTGAACATGGCCGCAGTCACGGGGTGTACACCACTATAACGCACACCCCATAGTGTGCAGCTGGGGACCCTTGCCTGTGTGGTCATCACCCTCACAGTACTATGCACCCACGCAAAGTGTCACAGAAGGGACATGCACAGGTAGCCAGTATGGCTGGGACCTATGGCATCAACAGGGTTGTGCAATGCATCACCATTACGGGTTAGTCAACACGTGGGGCCAGTGATAATTTCCCACCGTATAACAGCATATGCACTCACACCAAGCACCAGACATACATACAGACACACACACACTGTGGTGACCACACATGTGTATATGGACAGCCGATGTGTGTGATGCACATCACCGGCTAACATCATGCTTCCCACACTGACGTATGTACAGTTCTCTACAATGGTGTACAGGGATGTGTAGCAACTGGGACATATTCCCCGCGATATGTGGCAACCCTGGTCACACATTCGGACACACATGGCAGTGCTGGGAATGATACACCAGCCATATGATGACACGTTTGCTGGACATGCAGCGGTATTGATTGCATTATGTGTACCAATGCTATATCTGGCAAATGTGCTGCTATATACACACGGGAGGTTGTAGGTGTTACAGGTGCCATATGACATATAGTTGTTAACACCTGACCGCTGTGTATGCATTATGTCAGCACCATCACGTAACAGCGACATAGCGCACAGTTAGCACATGGCATGATAGGATGGTGTGTGACACAACTGTGAGACACCCCCTGCACACATACATCTACTCAGGTGGCTCACCATGTTACGTACACATATCCCTCCATACGTGCTGTTTGTATGTCACCGTATACAGATGTCAATGTTGGGTCTGCATTGCGTCTGCATGTCGTAGGTAGGTGCAACTATGTTATGGACATCGGCCACTGCACATGCATGTTTGCTGCATGCACAGTACAGATGCCACATGTGTCTCCTGTTGCCATGTTTGTATGCATTGCTATTGTTGGACATGTGTGTTGACATACATGACACATGGACTGCGGTATGATATCACAGGTGTCACAGGCGACCAGTACAGGGGTATGTGTCCCGGTCAACACTGCTACCCCTTGTAGTGTGAGCATTCAACAGACATGGGCCCACCTTCAATTCGCATGTGTAGCATTGATTGGGCCAGTGTTATGCACAAGGTACATCAAAGGCCATGTATGTATGTGTTGTGTGTGCAGTCCATGCACACATCCACACAATCACATGTACAATGGACCCAGATGTGTGTTCATTGGTGTACAGCAACAGTCAGGTGTCACAGCTGTGTAAGGGCCATGGTATGTCATGAGCCGACCTGTTCATGTATACTGGCATCGTTGCAATGCATAACACCTGTTGGATCCCTGTTGGTATGTGTGTACTCTGCACAGCTGGTGTACACTGCTGTACAGCCCAGTGGTCATGTGCAACATGGTGTTGTGGGACCGTAAGGCTGTGTAGCGCTTCACCAACGACATGGTGCTGACTTGACAGCTACAGTGTACACTGCAGTGTGTACGTGTGTGACCTGCACCTGTGACAGCTGTGATGGTGGCTGTGTGTGTACAGGTCACTGCATGTGTGACCGCCCTGTGCGTGAGGGCAGTTATACGTTACTGTGCCCTTCTGTGTGTACACTCCATCTGCATGCAAGATTGCCCTTTGCAACTGCTAAGTGTGTGAGCATGCCCAGTATGCCGTTGTGTAGATGGACACACAGTACATTCCACACTGTGCCCCTCCGTGATTAGACTCCATGTGCATGCAAGATGGCCCTTTGCAACAGCTAAGTGTGTGAGCATGCCCAGTATGCCGTTGTGTAGATGGACACACAATACATTCCACACTGCGCCCCTCCGTGATTAGACTCCGTGTGCATGCAAGATGGCCCTTTGCAACAGCTAAGTGTGTGAGCATGCCCAGTATGCTGTTGTGTAGATGGACACACAGTACATTCCACACTGCGCCCCTCCGTGATTAGACTCCGTGTGCATGCAAGATGGCCCTTTGCAACAGCTAAGTGTGTGAGCATGCCCAGTACGCCGTTGTGTAGATGGACACACAGTACATTCCAAACAGACGTGTGATACTAAGCGTGTGGGCATGGCCATTGACATCCTGTATAGCCATGGTGGTCATCCAGGCACCAGATGTCCAATTTCAATGTCACGATGGATGCCTACATTGAACACACTTGTTGCTCTCTCGAAGGGTGTACTGTCTGTGGCGCATCCCATATCTATTCAGTGTTTGTTGTGCTCCGTAGATATTTAGTTGGCCCGTTGACAGCACTGGCATGTTTGTGTACGTCTACCTTGGGACGGTAATATGCTTTCAGACCGCTCACTCTCTAAACATTCCCTATCGGCATCTTTGCCTTTGCGGATGATGTCACCCACCTAGAAGTATGCCTCTGAGAGTGCTGTGTTCAGTAATCTCGATAGCGCGTTCTGTAAATGCGTAATGCTGTAGTGTGTTAGAGTAGGTAGGTGTGTGTTCAACTCCCGGCCCTTCCAAGTGTGTGTGTGTGTGTGTGTGTGTGTGTGTGTGTGTGTGTGTGTGTGTTTCCAGCTGCCTGGGGACACAGTAATGCTTTTAGATGCCTCACAACACATACATTCCCTATCGGCGTCTTTGCCTTTGCGGATGATGTCACCCACCTAGAAGTATGCCTCCGAGAGTGCTGTGTTCAGTAATCTCGGTAGCGCGTTCTGTAAATGCGTAATGCTGTAGTGTGTTAGGTAGGTGTGTGTTCAACTCCCGGCCCTTCCAAGTGTGTGTGTGTGTGTGCGTGTGTTTCCAGCTGCCTGGGGACACAATAATGCTTTTAGATGCCTCACAACACATACATTCCCTATCGGCGTCTTTGCCTTTGCGGATGATGTCACCCACCTAGAAGTATGCCTCTGAGAGTGCTTTGTTCAGTAATCTCGGTAGCGCGTTCTGTAAATGTGTAATGCTGTAGTGTGTTAGAGTAGGTAGGTGTGTGTTCAACTCCCGGCCCTTCCAAGTGTGTGTGTGTGTGTGTGTGTGTGTGCGTGTGTTTCCAGCTGCCTGGGGACACAGTAATGCTCTTAGATGCCTCACAACACATACATTCCCTATCGGCATCTTTGCCTTTGCGGATGATGTCACCCACCTAGAAGTATGCCTCTGAGAGTGCTGTGTTCAGTAATCTCGGTAGCGCGTTCTGTAAATGCGTAATGCTGTAGTGTGTTCAACTCCCGGCCCTTCCAAGTGTGTGTGTGTGTGTGTGTGTGTGCGTGTGTTTCCAGCTGCCTGGGGACACAGTAATGCTTTTAGATGCCTCACAACACATACATTCCCTATCGGCATCTTTGCCTTTGCGGATGATGTCACCCACCTAGAAGTATGCCTCTGGGAGTGATGTGTTCAGTAGTCTCGGTAGCGCGTTCTGTAAATGCGTCATGCTGTAGTGTGATAGGGTAGTTAGGTGTAGGTTCGATTCCCAGGCCTGCCAGATGTGTGTGTGTGTATGTGTGCATGCTCCCGTCCGCCTGGGGACTCAGGTTATGCTTTTAGACGCTTTGCAATACAGACGTATCCTGCTGCCGTATTTGTCTTTGCGGATGTTGACACGCACCTAGTAGAATGCCTGTGTGTCTGCTGTGTTTAGTAGTCTCGGTAGCGTGTTTTGTAAATGCGTCATGCTGTAGTGTGATAGGGTAGTCATGTGTAGGTTCGATTCCAGCCCTGCCACATATGTGTGTGTGTATGGCTGTATCTCTCTCTCTCTCTGTATATATATATATATATATATATATATATATATATATATATATATATATATATATATATATATATATTTTCTGCCCATAACCCTGCTCTTGCATGGGCAGCTGACTGTTTTATGTATCGCATATTTGCATAGCTTTCACATACCAATGGGGTGTGTTGCAACTCCCAACATTGTCCATGCAACGTCCGTGTTATGGGCGGTGTTACACACCCTTACAAGCGTTTGCTGTATATCTTGGCAGACATATATCCTTGCTGTACTCTCACTGTACTCATACACGCCGGAGGCATCATGTATCATGGCCTAGTTTTAATGCGTGTATGTCTATTTGTGCTGTGTGCATGGCTGTGGGTATGTCCCAGTATCATCATTTGTAAAGGTGACAGCCCTAAAGGTTCTTCATGTAGACTGCTGTGTCATTTGCAATGTCAGCACATACCTGCGGACAGTACTGCACGTCCTACTGCAGCGCATGTCATACCTTCTGCGTTATCCTGCAGTCGATATTGCTGTTTCCTCACACATGTATCTGTTTCTGTTCATACCACTCCACCTCCTAGAGCAAGTTGCTGGACAAGGCCTTATCTGATAGTGGGACACATAGGGGCAGTATTGACATGTTGCTCTTACAAATGTAAATAGTTGACACAATAATAGGTTTTGCATTAGTATGGCTTTTCTGTCGGATTTGGTGTCTTATGCATGTTTGTCATCATTTCATGTCTTCAGTTATCATGGAAGTGCCAGAATGTTACTGTTACGTGGAACACACCCAACATATGAGGCAGAACTCTGCACATTCTTCGTAAATCTGTACAGTTGCGGAGTATGTGTCTGTAACAAAATATCAACTTTCTGACACCAATACACACACTGTATGGCGGCATCACAGACCACATACCATTACATTTATATTGCAGGATACACCCACCCAGACAGTTGTATTCCTCACACAGGCCAACAGCTGCTTATCCACACTAATTGGTCTATCATGTGCCATATGTGTGCGCCGGTATTTGCGCTTTCCATCAGTGGCAGAGCTCACGTACGTGTCTGGGGGACTGGACATTGTTACGGTGACACTGCATGACACCCTGAGGGACACATTACGTTTTTGTCTATTAACCTTCCACATTGACATTCACAGGGCATACGTTGTCATTCACATTTGTCGGTGTACATGCGTGTGACTTGTACATGTTTTCTCATTTGTCCTGATGTCTTTCTTCTCACCTGTCCACCTAGTATCACTAGTTCTGTACATGTATTCTGGACAGGTTACCTTCATACCCCTAACCTGTACACATTATGGGTAAACACCCTGACATTTGACTTTGTTACATTTGTCATAGTGATGTGCCTTTCTGGTAAATTGCTGGCAAGGCATTACGGACTGTGCGGTAGATAATAGTGACTGACATTTCCATTACATGATTAGTAACACTCATAACATCCGTATTCATGGGTGCGCCAGTATTCTCACAACGTTCTGACTTTGTCTGGGGTATATCTAATATAGTCCCTATTTGTATTTCATGTACTATGCCTTAGTGCAGCTGTGTTATTCTGACAGTTTGCCAGTTATGGGTACCATCTTGGTCGTACGCATGTCCATCCATGATTATCGCCTACATGACACTGATATAGGGCCCTAAATATTGCCAAAATGGTTTCCGCAATATCCAGTGGATGGTTTGCCCCATTATTGGGGATATAGGCGTGTGCTATATCCACATCACTCCCACGGGGCGGGCCTACGAAATCCCTGCCAAACAACACCTAGGCTAATATCTGCATACCCATGATTCCCATACCTGACAACCCTCTACAGTACCCATTACACATTTTTAATGTGTGCGCTACTGAAGTGTGGAGACACTTGTATGCACTCCCCACTCTCCGGATATCAGTTCGTACATCATACATTCTATTGACACATGTGTCATCACCCTTGCACCTGATACTGTTGCATGTACAGCTATTTCGTATTTGCTGCGGTCACTTCTTTTGCGTCAATGTCGGTTGACACTACGTATTCCAATTTATGGAGTCCTGCAATGGACACCTATCTGCATGTTTAAAGTGTAGAACTTGCTGGACTGTCACTTTCTGGCCAATGTTTTTGAATGCTGCGGTTTATTCACCTTTCCTGCATGTCTGTTTGTCTACCCATATTAGATGTAACGCCTATTTATGTACATATGTCATATCTACGGGACATAAGTCTGTTGTGTATACATATATACATGTACAATCCTCATTTCATAACTTGCTTTGGTTTACGTCTGTGGATTATGTGTATACACATATATCTATATCCATACCATACCTTTCCACTATACAGATTGTCGCTGAGTGTACAGCTGCTTGCCCCTTTATCTTCGCTGTGTTTTACATAAACCTGTGTCTATCTGGCAATGTAGTGGCATTTCATCTGAGAGTTATGGTGGGGATTTCTGGCAAGCAGTTCAGGTTACGACTGCATACCCTTCAGAGAATCCATGCTACTGACACACCCGTTATTCTATCCACTTTCTATGTTTGTTCTGGCACATATCTGGGGTTTGTCCCTATATGTACCGGTAGTTTGCATGGCTTTGTCCGGTTTCATACTTTACGAGGTTAACGGGTTTGAGCCATGTATAACTAACGTGGGGGAAACAGCATTCATTTACTATGCTGTGAGCGGATCACACACGCACAGGCGCACTTGCATTTCCTTATTGTAGGTTACGCGCGGGCATGCATACATATCCTTATTGTGGGTTACATATGTTTACTAAGTCTTTGTGCTTACGTGGGCTTTATTACTTGTGACAGTACCAGTACTTATCTGTAATCCCGTTAACGGACGTTTGCGAAACACACGTTCACCTTTACATATTTAACTGTCTGTACAGCACAGACGCATTCATTACACTTTCACATTATATGTGCTGTAGTCGTTGTACAACCGGGACTGCATTCATGTTGGCCGGATGCTGTAACCAATATACGTTTGGTGTTCTGACTCATTTATATGCATACTCATAGTACATAGCTACATTAACATATGCCTCTCCACTTCACTTACGTCACAGGCATCCATTCTCCTGCTGGGAAGAATGCGGTACTACATGTTACACATTCCCTATTCCCTACTGCTCTGGACCCAAGCTGCATATTTCATCACTGCAGGGATATTCAGAACCCAAAGGCTTATATTCCTGACACATACAGGTCTTTAATTGTCAGGGTGTTCATGTGGTGATCTGGGTTTAGGCTTGTCCGACTGGTGAACGGAACTGCCCTGACCATGTTCAAATGTCAGACAAAGCACATGGATAGGGATTGTACATTTTGAACATTTAATCTGTTTACAGACACAGGTGTTTGGGCACCTGTCCGCAGCTTATGATGTTGGCAATACATAATATGGGTGGGGGTGGTTACGATACATAATCCACGGTGAGTGGTGTTCCCATTCACATTTGACTATTTCCTGTATTCATTCTTATGGGGGTTATTATTTTGCACATGACGTAACTATGAATTAACTACAGGTATGCAGTAGTACAGTCAACATATGTGACGGTTTGTTACAGTATATTTGTACGGACCTCTGTAATACTGGGGACTACCCCACATCCTTCACAACATTTCCTGCTTATGTACATACTATTATTCAGTGAACTTTTGAAGCTTGTGGGAGAAGTAATTACATCTGTTTCTATTTGTCCTCCCATCCTTTTGGGCTTTGTCCAGGTTTTGTTACTGTAATAGGTTGAGAGGTGGTGTCGGTATGTGATTGAGTTGAATATATACTGTCGATAATTCGGTGGGGTGTAGGGTTACCACTTGTTCCTCTTTGCGAGGGGAGGTCCCACTTTGGACAGTTGTGTCCTGCGACGACACCTAAGACATGGCAAATGTCCTGTGATTTTAAGACAATAATATATTTCTTATTTTCTGTACTAGTTGCATGATACAGGTATTTTGTATCTGGTACACATAACTATTATTTGGGATAGCATAAGCTATTCAAATGCTATGGCATGAGCTTTTATCTTGGCATACACGTGTAATTCTGTCCTTTGCACTGGCCGGGGGTATGTTTTATCCAGCAAATTCTCACATTTCTACAAGGGATGTCCCACCTTGGCCATCTGAACAAGTGGCAACCCTAGTGGGGTGACCTGCATGGTGGGCAACTGTTCCATCCTGCGTAGTATGAATTGCATGTCTGTGTAGAAACTGAACAGTACCGTGACTACACATACATGTTTTGTCCAGATGTGTACAGTAATGGACACCGTGGCGTGTTAACAACTCTGAGGTTTCAACAGGTTACTTATCCCACGCGGGATGTACACACATTTTGCCATAACATTAACGTGCGGGTATTTGGATTTACGTACCTGTGATGGGATGTTTACATTCGTGGGATACATATTTGCAATCCGGACACTGCCTAGGACGATACTTCCTACTACATATGGGGAATACTCGCTATGTGCAGGTGTACGGATGCGCAAGGCTGGTAGCTGGATTTGGTGGACATTCGGACATGGGTGCGGGTTATGTGCTATACTGGGGTTGTTGCGTATTGCATTTGCATGCATGGGTTCTACTTTTGGATATCCCGGTTCCACATATAGCATCCTATGTGTATGTGACGGTTACGTTCCTGTTCATGTGTATAGCACATTTTAATATACATATGTTTGTGTGTGTTTGGTATACAATTTGGACTGTCAGGTTTCTTTACGGTTGTTATATAGCCACAACTGCCCTGCTATGCACTATCACTACCACTGTGGAACTGCTGGTGACCATACCCATGGGGCTAGACGTGTGTATTGGCGGCACGCTGACATGATGCGCTTCACTTCCACTGGGTATAACTTCTGACAGTGCAGTACATTACGGACACACAATTTTAAATATCATTTGTTCCATGGATGGAATATTATCTTATGTTGCGTGCATTTCTGTTTTGTTCTCCATTTTGTGTGGCCAGGAACTGTCTTGCATGCTTTGCATACGTTTCATTATCCACGGACACTGATAGGTGCAATTACTATTGCAGGCAGGCTATAATATTCAGCAGTTTAGGTTGCTCATTGCCAGCCGACATTGACACGCTTCCGGTCGCAGCTTAGTAACGCCCCATGCACTCGCGCACGTGTCCTATGCACGTGGATGTGGTAGCGGCGCACCTTCATTAATATGCATATGGTGCTACTACACCATTTATATGCCACACGGCCAGCGCAGGCCTTACACCGGCCTTGCGCCAAGCTTCATGAATCCGGGGGACAGTCTTTCCCCTGAACTATAAACCTAATAGCTCAGGTTCAAGGAAATAGTCACATATAAGTCAAACATAACATTTATTGTGTCTACCTCCTTTTTATTAGCAGACTCACTACAGTACAGTCCATGTAGCCTCCAGATAATTTGCCAACAGGGTTTCCACTGGAAAACACAGGCCCATATCAAGACTACCATCTTGGAGTCAATTGCACTGACTTTTCACAGGTTCCTTTTACTGTGAACATATCCACAATAAATGGCTCAGATTTCTCTGGACTTTCCAGTGATTTTTGCCTTATTTAACCTACCTTCTCCTTAAATAGTAGTAGGTTATTAATAATTACCAAAATTGGAAATGCAAAGGAGCAGTCACCGTTGCACTGAGCTCCAGAAAACTGCCTTCATGCCAAAGTTCTCTGCATCTGCAATCTTGTTTTATCTACTAGACAGTTACTCTGTGGAACCACCATGCTATATATGAATGTAATTATGCATGTGTATCTCTTTTCCTCTATCTACATATATATATATATATATATATATATATATATATATATATATATATATATATATGTGTGTGTGTGTGTGTGTGTGTGTGTGTGTGTGTGCGTATCTACCTATCTATGACTATGGCTGCATTTTCTCCCATTTCTTGTTATTATTACTATACATTTAACCTAACAAGAAACACAGAATACCGTGTTGTCTCAGTGACACTACGTCTAAACACCTTGATTACCTTTGCTATGACACATATATATACATATATATATATATATATATATATATATATATATATTTATATGCGTGTGTGTGTGTGTGTGTGTGTGTGTGTGTGTGTGTGTGTGTGTGTGTGTATATATATATATATATATATATATATATATATATATATTTATATGTGTGTGTGTGTGTGTGTGTGTGTATATATATATATATATATATATATATATATATATATATATATATATATATATATATATATATATATATATTCATGTATGGGACTGGGACTATTCACTGAAAGCACATTTCACTGAAAGTTAAATGACTGTGCACAAATCACTGAAAGCTCAATTCACTGAAAACACAATTCACTGAAACACATTTCACTGAAAGTTATATATGGCCGTTTCCCCACTGTAGTGCGATCCTGGAGTGGAGTTAGTATATATAGTAAGGGAGGTGTGGGGGGTGTAGCCCCCCACATAGTCTGGATATATATTATGCTCAGAAAAGAGTAACTTATTGGAATTGCAATTATCCATTTATATAGTTCAAAATATTTAAAATAGGTGGGGGGCTATGCCCCCCACACTTCCCAATGTGGGGGGCAATGCTCCCCACACACCCCTTACTATATATACTAACTCCAGGGTCACACTACAGTGGGGAAAAGGCCATATATAACGTTCAGTGAAATGTGTTTCACTGAATTGTGTTTTCAGTGAATTGAGCTTTCATTGAATTGTGCACAGTCAAATGTGTTTCAGTGAAATGTGCTTTCAGTGAATAGTCCTAGACCCATATATATATATATATATATATATATATATATATATATATGTATATATACACATATATATATGGGTCTACTTTGATTCACTGAAAACTCATTTTACTGAATTTCAATTCACCCTCAAAAAATCACAGAAAACTCAAATCACTGAAATCTCATTTCACTGAATGTAAGTACTGTTGGACAAATAAAATGTATATGCCCTTTTCCCCATTGTAGTGCGATCCTGGAGTTTATAAATATATAGTTAGGGGGTGGGGGTCACAGCCCCCACTTTGTGAGGTATGGGAGGTGTAGCCCCCCACTTTAGGGGGTATGGGAGGTGTAACTCCCAACCTACTTAGCTTTTATATTTGTGAATCTCATGTCACTGAAAGCTAACAATATAAAACCAAAACCCACACCCCCCTCTCCTTATAGGCAAGTATCACCTGTTAATATACCTCTACTATACTTTTATTGG
>NC_056737.1:778022762-778045262 GCF_019279795.1 Protopterus annectens | reverse complement strand
ATTCAGAAATTCCTAGCAAAAACTATATATCTTCTGTCTCATTTACTTTGGACAAGAGCTCAGGATTTAGTTCAAGCTCTTGTCCCTTCCACTTTAGCTGTATCTGATAACAGAAAAAAAGAGATTCTTCATTTTCTGAAGGGGGTTATGAATTTGGATCACAAAATGATTGTGAAGGGACAGATTTTATTTTGTCTCCTCACGTTTCTGATTCAGATTCTGAGGAGAGTATGGCCTCTACAGTCCCTTTTAGGATCCTCTTTTTATGAAACTATTTCCAAAATGAATAAGTTGTTTCAATGGGGAAATAATGACATTCCACTGTCCCTAAAGAAGTTTTTTGATTTACTACAGTTAGATTTCCTGAATCTATTTCAGTTCTCCCTGTCCTTTATGCACTGGGGGATGTTTTTGGCACAACCTGCAACTTATTTGAGAGCCAATCTGTTGCCTCCAAGGAAATAAATTGCCTAAAGTTCCTTAATCTTATATACGTTTTTTATATACTAATCCTACATTAGATCCAGCAGCTATTGCTCTAGTGAACCTAGTTACTGCTAAACGTTTGCCTAATACCAATCCCTCACTTTTTGATATGGATGGGAAAGCCGTTAAAGATTTAGAAAAAAGTATATTCTTCTGCCTTAGTTATTTTTAGAATTCTCAGCAGTCAGGTTTATATGATAAAGTTTACTCTTGCCTCTTTTGAGAACATGAGGAATATTTTGGCATCTGTTCTCTTCTGAGAAAAATACTTTTTTGTGTAACTTAATTGCTTCTCTGTCTCAATTGAATACCCCTTGTTTAAAATATGCTTATTATTTGGCTGATGCTACTTCCAGTTGTATAGTCAAAACCTTCCAGAGAATGTTAAAGCTAAAATTTTAAATTTTCCCTTAGACAGAAAGTTAGTGTTTGGACCATCTTAAAAGGTGTGATGAGAGACGTAAGCCGATTCTAGGAATTTCTCAAATTGTTCAGCCTTCCTCATCCAAGTTTACCAGTGGGTTTAATGCTACCCCTGCAACCTTTTTTAAAGTAAACAAACACAGCAAGATGCTGGTAAAAATTTAAAAACAAATGTCAGTAAGATTCCAAAAAGAATCCCCTGCCAGAGCAAAGCACAGTCTAATTTTTCTGAATAACTATCTACAAGACTCCCTCCCCTTACCAACATGGAAACCTGTAATCCTTCCAGAAAGTCTGAACCTCTATTTCTTTTTCTCTTTAGCCACAGATCAGTTCAGACAGATGGATGTTGAAAATAACCCACCAAGGCTACACATGACAGTAGGAGTCTCTGCCTCCTTTTTAATGGATTCCTTCTCATCTGCCAGACAAAACATCTGTTTCCCCATCCTTCAGCATCTGCTGTCTCAGGAATTAAAAAAAAACAGTCAGTCCACCTCAAGTAGGAGAAGAGCTTTATTCAAGAATATTTCTGGTTCTGAAGGAAGAATATTCATGCAGGCCACTTCTGGATCTTACCTTTCTAAACCTCTTTGTGATAGTGCCCAATTCCAAAATGCTATCTCTTCACTGCATATTAACTATTATTCCCCATGTGCGTTTCCTGGGGAAAATTAGATACAAAAGAGGCATATCATCACATTCATATAAATCCACATTTTAGATGTTTCTTAAGTTTTTTTGTGTGTGTGTGCATCTGGATCATATTATCTGCATTACCCTTTGGTTTGACCACTGCTCTAAGGGAATTCACAAGTATCTAGCTCCTGTGACAGCCTGTTGCAGTCTGCAAGGCATTCACATTTGCTTTTTTTTTGCCAAGTTTTCTTTTTTTTTAAGTGTCACAAATCTCTCACTTGGGTGAGGGATCTCCTATACAAAATGAGGTTCCAGAAAACATACAAAAATTTAGTTTGACTCCTTCTGACATGATTGTTTTCATGGGGTGCATCCTAGATACCTAGGCTCAAAGAGCTTTTCCTCTGCAAGAAACATGGATTTGTATCTAGATGTGTTCCAGAGTTTTTCCACTCAGACTACAACTAAATGTTTGACTCATGTACTTCTAATCAGTCAAATTTTAATAACCTGGCCTTAAATCCATTACTGTTAAGAAATCATTATATTGCCGAAGAAATAAATTTATTATTTGATAAACTGTATCCAAAATATCTCAGCAGATAATATCAAATTAGATATTAAATGTACAGCCTTTAAAGCTCAGTTGAGAGTATTTTTAATTAGCAAACAATACTATTTAAAAAAAACACAAACTGAAATAACAGAATATTAAAACTAAACTTTTGGACCATGACCATGAACTAACTTTAAGATATAATCTGGAATTTTAAAACAAAATTAAAGAACTTAACAAAGAGCTAAACATACTATACGTATCCCAATTATATTTGTATGAAAATTTGGTTTTAGTTAAATACTCAGAATGGTCCAGGTCCCCTCAAAACTATTGGTCAAATGAATACAAATCATAAATACCCTTCTTTTATCTGTAAAATAACGTAATGCATAATGACATTTCAAATATTATTTTAGTCTTTGAAAATCTCTATGAGGAAAACTCAGCAACATTAAGAGCACAGGAAGTAGAGAGTTAACATTTCCCTCAGCTGAATCGAAATTTTAAAACGTTTTATTTTTCTTTTTTTTTTTAATCTAAGCCAAATAAAATCTCTGAAATTAGAAGATCAATAAACAGTTGATAAAATGGTACAGTATGAGGTCCCACCCACCAACCAATATGTGTCAACCCTTCTCTGGGCCAGTAATCAAGGAGCCTGAATACTCACCACTGACACTGGATCATTCTCTTTGGAATACAAATGGATACATGCAGTATTTCCAGATGCAGCTCTCTGCATCAAGTACAATTTCCCTTACGAACACACAGGGAACACACTCAGCCTGAGGTTTGTGTTTCTGTATATGACTTCCTCCAGGTCCCCAGTAAGACTCCCCGATGGTACAGCTGTAGGGTTAGATCCTCGGCCAAATTTCCAAACCAAGTCCTCCAGCACCATCTCTGTGAATCCAGTGCTTCATGTCCCTGCTCCAAGTAGCTGACACACACACATTGTGAGATTTGATTTCACACACACACACACACACACACACACACACACACACACACACACACACACACACAGCTGGGAAAGGCTGGCACAGATTTACCTCCTGTTCCCCCTTCTGCCCAGAGTATAATAGTTATCACTGCCACCAAACACTCCATAATCAGCTACTCCAAGGCCCTTAACAAAGGATGTCCAATTATACTATGTAATATTAATACTAATACAGATGGTAGTAGTTGACTAAGACAGCTAGAACATCTGGAGTGGCCCCACAGTGTCATCAAATAAATATAAGCACTCTCAAGAGCTAAACACTTTTTAAAAGGGAACAGCCACAATAAAGGTTTTAAATATATTTAATAATGAACTCACAGGAGATATTGAAACTAACATTCATAGACAGACTCATACAAATAAAGAAAAACAATATCTAAACTAAGCTTCACTATATTTTCCTGACTGAATCTAAGAGAATTACTATTCTCTACTTACTTAGTAGAGCAAGGCAAATGCTGTGGTGAATTGTCCTTCTTGTTGTCAGGCCCAAGACAGAATGTTCAATACTCAGAGATTACTCCCTGTAAAATTAATTCCAAGATGGTTTGCAAAATGACCTCATCTGGTCACATGACTCTAGGTTCTCACAGTATCCCCTTTTGAAGTTTGAGGCAGGACTTTTGCAGACTGCTAAAATACGCATTTAGAGCTTTTATGGCAGTGTCTAGGAGTCAGAAACATTTACAACACTTCCCCCTTCTTTACAAAAGTTAACAGATAATGGCTCCTCCAAGACCTATCGTCTTCAGTCCCATTCAGCACTGTGGGGTGCAATGTTAATGGTTTAAAAGCTCATTTACATTTCCCTTATTTTTCTTAACATAAGCTAGCTGGTTAACCTCTGATCTTCCAGCATGATCCATAGTTGATACATTTATTAACACCTGCAACTTCACAAACATATTTTGATTTTCAAATGCCATACAATTCATTTGTAACTTAAGCATCTGTAAAAATCAGTTTTATATTCAAATTCCATACATTTCTACTACATTTGTAACATAAGCATTTGTGTAAATCAGTTTGATATTCAAATGCCATACAGTTTTAATACATTTGTAACACAAGCATCTTGTATAAATCAGTTTAATATTCAAAGGACATATCATTCTTTACAGAACTCCAGCTGACTATGGTGACACTAGCCCGTATCATCACAGTATATGAGACCCATATGTCAATATAGAGAAAACAATCCATCTTCCTTAATCATCTTCAGATAAATAAAATATTTCTAATTATAGTTTCATTGCTTTCATTAATCTTGATATCAAGATATATGCTAGAATTTTTTTCTGACAGCTTAAAACAAGTTTTACTCACAACAGTATCTCCATTTTAGTCAGGATTTATATCAGACAGTCAAACATTGGACCAAACAATTATGCTTGAATATTTAGTTTGTAAATCTGAATCTAAATCCAAACATTTTTTGCAATGATGATAAACACAATGAAAGCTTTTGATAAAATAAACTTAATTTTTCTATTTACAGTTATTACTAAATTTGGTTACTCTAATAAAAATATATTCTATGAAAATCCCTCAACACAAATTATGATAAATAAAAACCTATCATCCCCCATAAAAATTAAAAAAGAGATTGACAAAGTTGCCCTTCAGCCTACCTCTTTAATCTTTATATTGAAATTTTATTTTTAAATTTAGCTCAAAAAACAATCTACATAATACCAAACATACTATTTTACAATTCTAAAATATCTTTAATGACATTTGTAGACAATGAAAACATTTATTGCTCTTGTCCAAATTATGATATACCAAGAATATTGTGTGCCATTTAAGAATTTTCCAGATTTGCTAGTTATAAACGTAACATTCTAAGATCCTATGTTTCCTGATTTCTCAAACCAACAAACATTTTTATATAGACCTAGGATAACTTGAAGGACTGAAGGCAACATTTTCTGTTAAATATTTAAGAATAAACTTATCTTCTTATAAGAGCAACAACTATCAAATTACTATTTATAACACATGGACAGGCATATCATTGGATATCCAAAGATGGCAATTCTCTTTTCACTCAATTTTATTTTAAATCTCAGTTATCAAAATGAATATTTTCCCTAGACGTTTATTCTATTTTTACCTCACAAGTTATAATATTCCTTAAATCTTCTTAAAAGAATAACCTCAAAACTGTCAATGTTTATACGGTTTCCAAGAAGTATTAGAATTTCATAAAACAGACTAATATACCCCCAAAAAACTATGGGGCATAAACATGACAAATTTCCTACATGGTTAATAAATTATAAGCTCCTCTAGATTTGTCATTGTGGTAAATTTGTATCTTAACTTAATTAATCAGTCTCCAGCATGGGTCCACATATGGCACTAACATAGGAAAATGTACAACTGTAATATCAAACGTTTACCTTTTCTTAAAAACAGAGAATATAAAAAAAACATAGAATTGATAAGACAATAAAACAACTTATTGATCAGTTTCAGGAATTGATGTAAATGCTTGATTTAGAACTAATAGATTTCTTCCAACCAATTCACAAACATCTAAATATTCAATTAATAACACAATGATTGATTTCACTTCTTTTACTTTGCTGAAAAATTGCATATTCTGGGACTTTATTAATCTGAACAAAAAAAAAACCCAAATTTGCAAAGTTCTTGGACTTCCACAAGGATATATATGTCTAAGTTTACACTTATTTACAATTTAATAAATTTGTTTTCCTATAAGGAGAATGAACATTATAAAGTTGAGCATTTTCAAAAACTTAGTTCAGCACTCATATCCCTAAAAAGAACATTACTTGCCTATAAAGTATTCATTAGCATTAAATTTCAAGATACCATCATAATAGCTAACATTTGTCAAAAACTTGACCCCTCATTTTCTTCTTCTAAATTAATAAACCAAGCAGCATTACTTAGTGCAAAACATATTCCCTTCAAAAAACTGTACCATGCCTAGTGATGATTGCAGATGATGCATAGTTCACCCTACTGAGAAAAGCATCATTCAATAATTCATTTTCTAATGCTTGTTTAGCATCTTACTCTCCTATTGCTAATGTTATTCATGTCTTATGGAACTTTGGATACTCTAAACACCTATGGAATGTTATATAAAAGTATTAATATGTTTTTCCAACCATGAAGCCTACTAACTGGTAATTTAATGAATTATCAGCACAGTGGTGCAGTGATTAGCATTGTCGCCTCACAGCAACAGGTTCTCAGATTCGATTCTCAGCTGGGTGCCTTTTGTGTGAAGTCGTTATGTCCTCCCTGTGTTGGTGTGGGTTTCTTCTGGGTGCTGCTGTTTTCCTCCCACATTCCAAAGACATGCATATGGAGTGTTTCTCCCTAGGCCTGCTCTGAAAATAAACTCTGTCACAGTTGGACTTTCCCGGTAAACAAATGTTAAATAAATAAATAAATAAAAATTTGCCCTGCTACACCTACCCAAGGATGATATGGACCTAATACTATTAAAATATTTATCATTATTTTACCATGTTAAAATCCTACATTAGCTAGTAAATGGTATTCATTAAAAAGTTTATCATGGTCAGAATTATTAAAATAAAAAATAAACATTCTAAAGCAATCAAATGAATCTGTAAGTATAACTCTGAATTCCAAAATCCTCTTGCATCTTGGAACATTATTTTAAATATTTTAGACTTAGTGACTCTGTCTCTAGATGGACACCAATTATCTTATCAAACAGTGAGTTAATACTGAAGTGCTGAGATATCTTATGTATATAGTGTATACAGAGTATTTTACTATTCTTTTGTTATATACATCATTGGCTTTATTTTTTGTAATGTTTACTGTCTTCAGTGTTCACATGAGTATTTATACTAAACAATTCAAAATGAAACTATTTAAAAAAAGAAGAAATCAAATAATAGCAACTGGAAAATATTCTATTTGGTGCTAAAACATGAATTAGTACCCTTTCAGGACTAGTTTCTCTAGTTCTACATTATTTGTATGAGTTACTATCCTCTGGACTGTCTTACTCCTTCATTAAGGTTCATTTTTTGGCTTTTTCAGCATGCCTGTCTATGAGTAACCCTTCTTCAGTGCAATATCATGGAAAAATGTTTTTGGAAAAGGGGTGATACATACAGATGCTCCTTGAAAATAGGTGGATCCTCATGGGATCTTAATTTTGTGTTGGAAAAAGTAATTCTTGCACCAATTGAACAAGCTAATCAGGATGATTTGAAGTTTTTAACATAAAAAATAATGTTAGTTACTGATCTGACCCCTGTAAGAAAAATACCTGAGTTGCAAGCTCTTATGTAGGATCACCTTTATCTCATTTTACACAAAGATAAGGTTTTCTTGAGAACTAATCCTTTGTTTATACCTAAAGTGGTATTTGAGTTCACTTTAAGTAAAATGGTCCATCTCCGTGTCTTTTTTCCAGAATGTAAAAACAAGCTAAAACAATGAGTAAAAAGGTCACACAGGAAAACCAATTGTTTAAAAAACACCAAAAGAAAAATCTAGAAAAGCTAGACTTTTCACTGTGTGATATCTTAACCCTGTTGTATCAGAGGCAGCCCTGCTCAAGCTGAGTAATTGGTGGGTGCATGGAAAGTACCCTTAAGCTTTGGAAGCTGTCTAGCTATTATTTCTTATGCAGGTTATAACCCATATAGTTATGGTTACTGCAGCAGTGATCATTCAAACATCTGCTGGTATAATAAGTTTACTTACACAATTGTTTTTGTAGGTTATTTAGTTTTTACAGCCGCAAAACATCAGAAGTTCAAATGGCTTGCAACAAAGCAGTGTATATAAATTTAAGACACGCATTAAAGAATGACTTTACACAAAACTGAACTTTTTTTTATCATATCTAAACTTTCTGTAAAGTACAAATCATCCTAAGTGTTTTTTTAATGTGGTAATATTTCACTAGTGATTTATATTCAGAGTCTAATTTGATTTATCACTTTTTGACTACTTTTGTCATGATGAACATGAGTTTTTGTTTTGTAGTAGCCTTCTTTGATTTTCTTGTTTTTAGCTGCTATCTGTTGTGGGCGGCCACGATGGTGCAGCGGTTAGCATTGCCACCTCACAGCAAGAGGTTCTCAGCTGGGGTGCCTTCTGTGTGGAGTTTGCATGTCCTCCCTGTGGTCGCATGGGCTTGCTCTGGTTTATTCCCACATCCCAAAGGCATGCTGTAGGTGAATTGGACACTCTAAAATGGCCCTAGGCATGAGTGTGGGTGTGCCTCCTGTGGAAGGTTGGGTGCCAGGCTGGCAACTCGACAATGTAAAACTTTACCAATCATGAGCGGACAGGTGATTTGCTGTGTTGACCCCTAACAGGGAAAAGCCCTAAGAAGAAGAAGCTGCTATCTCTTGTGCTGCATTTTAAGTTAGGTTTGAATGTCAAGCAGAAAAGGCTGATTTAATGTTCTTGTACAGACTCAGGAAATTTGTTCTTATTTCCAAGTCACATTTTCTCATTGCTAAGGGACATTAGTCAACCATGAGTGATAATGTACTACAGTCAGTATCTAGACTTGGAACTTTTGTTGACCATGTAAAGATCACATAAAGACCTGCTTAATTATTTTGTTTTCATAAGGTAATAAAACTCTTAATATAAAATTCTCTCTCCCAGTTTACTTAGGACAAATATCACAAAGAAGCAATGTGAGATTTCAAAAATAATCACTTTGTAATTTAGGAAAATAGTTTCAAACAAATAAGTGAGATTTCATTTAAGCATAAATTATGTTTCTTTTTATTGTGACAAAGGAAAAAGGAAATTTGTGATGAGAAATACTTGACATTTGATTGAGTTGTCCTTTAAAGACAAGTAAAGAGCATAAAAATATTGATTTTTTTTTTTTAGTAGATAAAGTGATCTTTTGTGAACCTTTTTCGACCATGATCTAGGACACAGTAGCAAAGGTACTTGCTGTCCATATGGACAGTTATACTAACCGGTAAAGGAATGTTTATTTTTATGATCTGTAATCATGTTACTTAGAGAAAATCCACACGGGCATTAGGAGAATGTGCTTTCTTGGCTGGGGTAATTACCAGAGTTTAAAATGGAACCATCAGTTCTTTGAGTTGAAAGGAAGAGATGTGTACTCAGTCACAGACATATTGCATATCAAACATTATGGATTTTTTTCAGGATAGAGTTGTACTGCAGTAGGATATGGTTCGATCTCCAGGCCATCCAATCACATTGCCAGCAATGTCATTGTTATGCCTAAATGCTAGAAAAGACAAATTAAAATGTATGTGCAGTGAAGCTTTATGCATACACTGTACAGAAAATGTGGAGCACAGCAAAGTGACTTCACTGTCATTTGTCACATCAGAAAGAACAGGGTCATATGGTGTCCTGGCATGTCACACCAATGAGGTGTTCAAGTGTATCCATATGGCCATGCACAATGAACCAGTGAAAAGTTAGTTAGGAGTGTACGAGTACAAAAACCCAATTAATGTTATGTGTAAGCTGTATATGCTAAAATCACTTTTAGTTTTTATGAAGTTAGGAAGTATCTGAGGGATTTACTATACAGTTCTCTGAGAGGCCTAGTTCCAGTGTAGCTAGTGATAACTTATCTTTGTCTGATTCATCTGTTTTGCTGACATTCTTATGTGCTTCCAAATGTTAAATTCCAAAGCTCTTACTAAAAAAAGGGAAAAATTAAATTTTCTTCCCATAATTTGTAAAGTTTTAAAATTAATCTCAAATGAGAAATTAATTCCTCCCCTCTGCAGCTATTAAGGATATACATGTTTTTCATTATGTCTTGCAAAATGTGTAAACTATCTAATGTGAAAGGTACTCACCTCAGTATCATTAAAGTCAGCTGTTTTTCCAAAACATACTTTTGATGTCATATGATTCCTGATGTCATAACAACTTCCTGCTTGAGAAAAGTGCATGAAGCTCTCTTAGTGTGAATCATTTGCAATTCTGATATCTGAAACCTCATATCACATAGAGAGCAATGACATAAGCTGGGTAAACTGCAGTGGATATTAAAGGAAAATTATGGAAACTGGTTGGGTTTATGTTACATAGAAATGATTTTCCAACTAGAGGCCACAGGGAGGTGCACCACCATAGTTTGCTGTCTTCATAGCACACAGGGATGGAGCCATAACTGTGATACAGAACGCACAGGTTCAATTAATGGACACTGGCCTTGAGGAGCTCATTGAAGGTACTAGGAAAGAGTGGGAATTCTGTTGATTTGCTTGTCCTAGCTGAAATCGGGCTTTTTGGGCAGAAATAGCATCCATGGAGGAGATCAGGGGCTGAAATCCTGCTCCAGGTAAAGAGGACATTCATTGCTAAAGTGTCTTGCCTTCATGGTACCATTGCATGCTAGGAATGGAGGTGTGACAGTCTGCAGAGTAAAACTGAATAAAAATACAAATTCCCCCAAAGATGATGGATCACTTTACTCTGTCAGCGAAGATAACATTGTGGCTACAACAGCTAGTGATGGAATGAATGGACTAACTGTCTGATGGTGAGGGTCAAAATATACAATAAAAAGATGAACCAGCACCCTTACTTAGCAACCCCCTGAAATTTCTAGAAAAAACCCTGAATGTTACTCTCATTTTCAAATATGTTTTAAAGTGTTCTCCCCCCACAAAAAAATTCTCATGCTTTATTTAGATATCATCATATTTGCAGATGAAAGCTAAACTTTTATTATTGAAATTGTTAAAAGAGCATAAGCTATCAGAAGTGCTTCCAAAATCCACTTCCAAATCAGTCACAAGGTATCATGAAATATGTTAAAAAACAGGGACCTCTCAGCTTGTATTATTTTAATTTAATATTTATTACTGTGACATGGTTTAATAATTATTAGTGCATTTATTTTAAATTCCAGTTTTGTAGAATTCCATGAATTGCTCACTGTTAATCTGATCTGTAGAAGTTTGGATATTTTTTAATTCTAAAGTTACTTGACTGCTGACATCTGAGTGGTTAATAGACAAATGACACAAAGTTATTATGTAGAAATGGGTGACCCCAGCAGATCTGCACTGTGATCCCTAACTACATAATAAGATAGCAACATGACCTTGATGGCTGATAAGATCCACTTAGCCCATTAAATCTTCATGTCTCTATAGTGTAACTCAGTCCAAGTGCGCCTTAACTCTTCTTGAAACTTGAGTCACATGCCATAAGTGAGTGTTATTTTTGTGGGTTACTTAATATCAAACTTAAAAATCAGAAGCATGCAGCATTGTGTGTGTGACTAAGTAAAGTACAGGCATTTTAAAGAAAATACTATTTCAAGAATCTGAAAAAAATCATGAATTAAGGGCAAAGCATGTTTTTAATTTATTTTCCTTAGAAACGTGATATACCGTTGTAGGATATGATTCAGGATTCAGTTAGGTGCACCTCAGCTAAAAAAATAAAAAGAAAAGAGAGATAGTCTGTATTGTTTCTGTATTCATCATGACTCAGCACTATTGTTTCTGTATTAATCGTGACACAGCACTTGCATCTGCAAGTAGAGTTCATTGGATAATGTTAAGGGGTATTTCAGTTCATTGGCTTGGGATATATGTTTCCTTCTGTTGTGCTTATATTTTCTAGTACTCTGTTTCTTTTTTTTTCATTTCACGGTGCAGATCATCTCAAATATATTAATCTGAATCATAGAAGCTGACTTTTCTAAAATCACATAAAATGCAACAAATAAATAAAAAAAAGCATGAAAAATTCATTTTCAGGGGTCTAACCCTCCTGCATCCATCCATCTAGTTGGTGACTTCCCAAAGCTTTTTTTTATATATATATATATATATATATATATATATATATATATAGAGAGAGAGAGAGAGAGAGAAATAAATATATATATATATATATATATATATATATATATATATATATATGTATAGATAATAGATATAGATAGATATAGATATATACACACACAATTCCACAGTCGTATAATAATAGGAAAAAGTGGAAAAATGTTGTCTCAAACAATAACAAACAAATAAAACCAAAATCAAAAGAGAACTGATTTTTATGATGACTATGAGGAAGTGGAAAAACGATAAAAAGCTGGGAAAATACACTCAACTAAGGCCATTAAGATCATCTGTATCTGCACACCATGTATTTTAATTTAGTAGGATTGAGAAGTTTGAATTATTTATTTTTTTCAAGATAAAACTCAGGATTGCAGCATCAGCAATCCTGTCATCATTCAGTATAAATTGGTATTGCCCTAAAAATATTTATCTTTCACCAACAGGTAATGATAAAATCTTTTCTGTTAAGGTTTTGCTTTTTATAGTTTATAAAGTAGATACATTTCCCCTCTGTTAGTCTACAGTTTGGAGTGGCATACACTCTGAAATTGCTGGCTGGCTCACAGATGGGACCCAAAAATTCAGGAAGTGAACTGATTTTCTGATGATTATGATGAAAGGAAAAATTAATAAAAAAACTGGGAAAACTACACTCAGCTCAGGCCATTAAGATAATCTGTATCCATACAGCATGTATTTTAATTTAGTAGGACTGAGAAGTTTAAAATATTTATTTATTCATTTTTTTCTTTATTTTTTCTTTAGATTGCTGGTTTAGTCATACTAGCCTAGTGACCTCTTCTAGGGGACACCTGAGCTATTATTGAGAAATTTGGGCAGGACATCAGGGAACTTCTTCTTTGCTTTTTGATGGGTACCATGGGATCTTTTACATCCATCTGAGCTACCACCAACCCAAGCAGCTGGGATCTTGGTTTAGTGTCTCATCTGAAGAATAACACTCAGGGGTGCAGTATCACCAATCCAATCAATATTCAATATAAGTTGGTATTGCCCTAAAAATATCATTTTTTACCAACAGGTAATGGTAAAATCTATTTTGTCAATATTTTGCTTTTTGTAGTTTATAAAGTAGATATATTTTCTCTCTGTTACTCTAAAATTTGGAGTGGCGCACTCCTGGAAATTGCTGGCTGGCTCGCAGATGAGACCCAAGAATTCCAGATCAGTGAGACCACCTCCACCAAGATGCAATGGAAGTCAAGGCAAATGTTCAAAAACTCTGATTTACCATGTTCACAGATGACTGTAAATTGAGAGCTATTACAGATTTCTCCCAAGACATCAACACCTTCAGAAGAGTTTAAAACAGACAAATGACTTGTGCCAAAGCCATTGCCTAAAACTCATTGCCAAATATTGCATTACAATGTCTTTGGGTAACTGTCAACCCAAGTTAATTACTCCATCGATAAAACACCCCTAAGAGTCAACCCAGTAGTAAGGGATCTGAGAACATATGTAGACAGTAATCTGGCCTTTGATTAACATGTAGCCAAGACAGTAAGAAAATAAATCTGTGTTGCCCAGCTTATAGGTAAGGGTATAACATCCAGGTCCAAGGAAGTTATAGTACCACTCAATTCAGCCCTTACCATGCCTATCACTGAGCACAATGACACCTTTGGTATGTATTTAACTAGATATTTGCAACAGTTGGAATGCCCACAAAGGTTTATCACCAGGAGAATTCAGGGCATGAATATCCTGTACTACATTGATCGCCTAAAGGCTTTGTCTCTGTATTCCATCTCCTACAGGCTGTTGATAGGGGATCTTTGTCTGGATTTCAGGGATTCCTCAGATTCATTTCTGATGGATCTGTTGTAAATGTGCAAAACAGCACCAGAAACACTAGCTCCAGGGAGCTAAACTTTGCTTGTAATATAAACAGAATATGCTGAAGAGAAAGATATGTGTCCCAAAGGATCCCCCCACTATGGAAAAGGCTTGCCATCCATGTACAACAGAATTTATCCCTGAATCTATTCAAATGAAACTTTGACAACCGGATGGGAAATCATAAATTTTATTCCTGTCTGGCCTCCATGTCCCTCATTGTCAGAGGCCATCAATACGAAAAGTATTATCCTATCACCACCCAAAAAAAAAATCCTTAGTTACCTCCCTACTAAGATGCCTCCCATATAGACATCCATGATACTCAGGATCAAAATGGCTTGAGGCATGTGACTAGGCTTGTAAGTGCCCTAGTTTTCATTAGCCCAGTAACAACCGATGAAATTAACCCAGGAACTGTAGTTCTTTTCTTTGTATATCTAATTTGCAATGTAACTTCACTATATACAGCATCACAGCAAAGAAATAAAGAGCCAAACAGATGTGGCCATAGTATTCGCAATGACAGTGTGGATATTAAGGGCTCAGTGTTAAACAGTTTTAGATAATAGGATGAATGTAGAAAAATACTCTGTTGTATAATGTACAGGTTATTTATGTGTAGGTAAAGCCTAGTTAAAAACAAGTCCATGGCTCATGGCAACATATTAAGTCATCACGAAGCACAGTTGGAAAAATAAAAAAACACTGCAATCTTGTTTATGTTCACTGATTTTGTTTGTTTAGCCAGCATGAAAAAAAAAAACAAATAAAAGAGATATAACAAAAGTAACTGCTGCAGTTGTTAGAATCACCTGTGATCTTCCTTTTGTTAGTTAAGTACTTTGTGAGCCCAGGAAAAAAAAAAACAAGCTAACAAAAGTAACCGCAGTAGCAGCAGTAGTTACAACTGGATCTGCTAGTTCCCTTTCCCACATTAAGAGTGGTTAGTGAGTGTGTGCAGATACAAGGACTGTGTGTGTGTGTGTGTGTGTGTGTGTGTGTGTGTGTGTGTGTGTGTGTGTGTGTGTGTGTGTGTGTGTGTGTGTGTGTGTGTGTGTGTGTGTGCATGCTTCTTTTTGTCTGTCTGTGTTTTTGTACAAATGAGAGACCACTTTGCACTGTCAGGGATTAATATTAATGCTGCTATTATTTATGAATTCCTTCATTCATTTCAGCACAATAGGACATCTGAGCTGTACTCAGTCAAAAGAGTTGCTGTAATTACTGGGTGCATTTATGTGTGTAGGGGGTGGGGCCGAGTGGATGTTAGTGGACATTATTAAACACTTATACAGCTTATATTTGGATATATGCTTCCAGCAACAATAATTACATGTCCTACAGCAACTTTGAAACATTAGGTGGAGGAAGCATTTTACATCAAAAATATTAAAAATATATATACTAATAGTAAAACAAATATAAAACAATTTAATAGATGGTCCATTATGGAAACACAATAATGCCTTCCAGGATGAATGTTACTGGGAAATAGTGGGCTTATGGCCTCAAAACTGCCCGGGTGGTCCTTTATTTCCCTGTAATCCCCACCTTGCCAGGCACTGCTGCATGATTAATCATACAGAATACATAGGGACCTAAAGTACTTTCTCCTACACCACCGAATATTTGGTAAAAAAACACTTAATCCTCCTGGGATTATGACCTTGTGATGATAGAGTGGTTTGTGTGACCCTGTAGTACTTAGTAGTGTGACAGCCAGAGGTTTGAAATCCTGGTAGGTTACCCTTTGCTAATTGGTCTGAGAATAGGCAAGACAAAGGACAGTCCAATATCTGACCAATGATTGTTCATTTAAAAACTCAGATAACCACATCCATAACAAAGATACAAGGACACCCCATGAAGCCAGGTGTCAGAGTTTTAATCATGAGTAAGCAAAGGGAGACTAGATACTTAGCCTAGTTGGGCTGAGCTCAAAATAGCAGTGTGGAGCTACCATATATGCTCATTATCCAGAAGCAGGAGGTTGTGGTTAGGTGTACTATATGGCTGAGTAGCAGACAAGATAGATACTTTAGGATGGACTAAATTCTGGCAGGGAAGCCTTGCTTTGGGACAGGAGATGTGATGTTGTTGCTGGGAAATGAGCCAAGGTTTTTACAACAGGTTGAAAAGCACCAGTTAGATATGGCTGGTCTTACCAGACCCCAATTTCTTAATGGTAGGTTGTATCTATCCTGCTCAGGTGCTGTCCCTCTTAAGACACCCCTAACAGTTGTGGGAATACTTACAAGCTTTGTGTCATATAACTGGAGTTTGAATCAAGAGGTTAGAGAGGCTCCTCAGTATAACTATAAGGTGCTGAAAGGAAAAATCTCACTGTTTGTGCATGCACATGTATTTGCTTTTTGCACATGCACAGTTAACTGTTGTTTGTGCCTGCAGACCAAATAGCTGCTGTCTGTGCACATGTACATCCACACCTAACTGTTGTTGGTGCATATGCACCTGTTTGTGTAAGAGTATCTAACTACTCTCTGTCCATGCAAACCTATTGTATAAGCATGCAAACCTATTGTTTGTGTATGAGCACCTGTTTGTCTATGATTACCTAGCAGCTGATTAATGCTGTTTGAGCATGCACACCTGTTATACAAGCATGTGCACATATTGTTTGTGCGTGCATACCTAAAGAATTCAGTCACCCTAAACTAGCACAGAGCACACGCTGATGGCTGTAATGTCCTCATTCCCTCAATAGTAGAAATCTGTGTCTTTGAATGCCACCATTTTAAGCCATCTTATACACTGAAGTTCAGTTAATAAGATGTTACAACAATGTACCTTACAGGAAACTGGGAGGACTACACTGATCTGCTGTGACCAGGGCAGTGAGTCAAGTTTGGAGTGTGGCAGGATGCCTGCCAGATAGGAAAAGGAATGGTATGTTGAACATAACAAAAAATGTTTGGAGTATTCAGCCTTCCTGGGCATCATGGGTTCGGCACCTGATAGTGTTAACTGTTGTAGTTCTCCTGGCAGAATTCACCTGTCATGTGGTGAATGATAGAGATGTCTGGACAGGTACAACTGGAAGAAGCGGTTGCCTGATTTCTTTGCTAGTTATGGGATGTTCATCATGAGTACCATGTTCATTCAAACACAGAGATGCAGATAAGTGTACTTGAGACCTGGACGTCTTGGGCTAAAGCTTGCTGATCAACACTGTAGCCATGTTATCAAACCTTAGACCATATATGTTCTGAATACTAAGATCATGGAAGGTGCTGGACAGATAACCAGTCATCACGTGGTGGTGCATGGAATCAGACAGCTGAACCAAATTAAGAAACTCATACGTGGATTGAGGGTATACTGCCAATGTTTTGCAAGATGCTTTTGTGTGGGATGCATTTGATTGCGACGAATGGAGGAGATTTTTTTTTAAATAATGAAGGAAGTCAGGAAAGTAAAATGCAAACTGTCTGTGGTTAGAACCTCAGTAAATGATGCGCTTTCAAATATTTGTTGAGAAATGATTGTCATTGCTTGTCACTGAGATTACCCTAGGACCTACTGGTGGGTGGTCCCAGTATTGAAATCCATATCATTATAGAAACGTACCTTCTATACAATGTTAACAGTGGGGTCTCTGAATATGACTAAATGATACTAATAGTTCAGGGCTACAGTACCTACAGCAGTTTGTGAAAAGAATAAACTTGTGTGTTTGTGTGTGTGTGGGGGGGGGGCACAGAGAAAGACTTTCAGATGACTTTAGGAACAGCTAGCAAACTTTCTTGTTACTCCATAGAGGCAGAAATTTTGGACATTGCCTAGAATGTTTTCATCAAGAGTTGAGAAACTCTGACCTTGACTAGAGAAACTGAGAGTAAGAGGAATGAACAGTTTTAAGAAACTCTTGTCCCAGAAGCAACTGTTGAAAGTGTCAGCTTATTTTGTTAATCTCACAGTAATGATTAAGCAATTAAAAATGCTGAAAAATGATGGCTATTGTTTAGGTGTCATGGTTAGCGCATCATTCGATGTTGCACTGAAGGTGAGGACAGTATATATATCGGTTAGTTAAACAGAACAGGGATTGCTTCAGTTACAGTGGGCTCAGGTTAGCGCATCATTCAATGTTGCACTGAAGGTGAGGACAGTATATATATCGGTTAGTTAAACAGAACAGGGATTGCTTCAGTTACAGTGGGCTCATGCTGCTCTGCTTCCTGGGAAATCTTTCACCAGGTACTGCAAAATAAACTAAATAAAAAAAGTCCAGCCTCTACTTTAAGATAAGCAATGTGGATTCCAACCAGCCTTAAAATAGATGATCTGCCAGGAGTTTCTGTACTTTGATCGTTTATCAATGTATTTTTTTGACAGACAAGTTGTTTGTTTATTTTGCCAGCTGGTTTTGTTTGTTTTTGAATGAATAGTAGATCAAGTCTGTGTCCTTGCACGATGTTGGAGCTATCATGTTACCTTTCCAATTCTGCCTGTATGTGATTTCTGGGGTCTGAAATGACCAAATATTCTCAATGTCTTCTGGAAAATGTGCAATATGCTAAAACAGTGTAGGTGTCACAGGTTCTCTGTTGTATGCTATTCAATGCCTGCATTTTCAAAGTTAGAGCCATGTCTGTATCGTTTCTTTTATCCCATAAGACTTGCCAGTGACTTATCTTCCTGCACCCAGCTGGTCATTGTTTTTCTACTTCAGAGCAACAGCCAGACTTAAAAGTAGGGAAGGAGTCCTATGGTCCATTGGTTCCTTGCCTGGAAAACATAAGCAACTCATGAGTTCTACTTGAAGGCAACAACTGGATATCAAAGAAAGGGCCAGTTTGCTGATCTTGTAGACTCCCTTTGTGAGCTCAGCACAACTCAAACATGGACGTCTGCCTATGTGGTGCACTGTTACATAGTGTGGAATTCACCAGGTTGGTTCCTGCATATCATGCACATGCATTCCTTCAGGTGTTGCCAATGCAGTATCCTGACTAAACTCCCCTCCTCACCAAGATGGGTGCATCAGCATTGACCACTCATTCCAACCCCCACCCCCACCCCGGGTCCCACTAGTGTCCATGCTGTTAATCAAATATGGGTTGCCTGGGTTGTACTCAGGTAGTCAGTGCTTTATGACTCTGTGCCTTGGGGCTTAGCTGATGCATCTACATTGTTACCCTTATGTTGAATATATTCAAGGTGGCATACACATTTGTCAATGATATATTTTGTGCTCCCTCCTGTTAATGATCTTTTTGGTACAGGATATCAATATGTAAGCAAAATCTGAAGAGTGTCAAGTCTGGTAATTTAAAGGGTATCAAGTCTGTGGAAAAGACATTTCATTTAGGTGTTGTTTGTAGATAAAGTTGTCCTTTTGGCCTTAATTGAATGAAATCCCTGGAATCATTGGAGTGACATGCTAGTGAATGTGAAATGGTCTAGATGAATGTTAGGACTTCCAAATCATATGTCATGCTGTCTACTTAAAAAGAGGGAATTGTTCTCTGGAAGCATGGAAGAAGCAGCCACTTTAATAGAAGCAATTTAAGTATCTCAGGATCTAGGGGGTCAGGAGAATGATCACTGGTTAGATACAGGGGCATCAGAACTGCAGGAGTTGGAGTGATGTTGTGGTGAAATGAGAGGTCAAAGTTATCAATCTACCCCTTGGTTTTTGTGCCATTATCACTTATCACCACAGGTTTGGGTAATGACTAAAAGGATAAGATCATGGATACAAGTAGTAGAAATAGGGCTCTTTGCCAGGGTTGCTGGGCACGCTTTCTGTGATAGAGTGATAAGCACAACATTCCAGAGGAATCTTGGAGAAGGACCACTGTCTGCTTGTGCTGGGGGAATCCAGTTATGGAAGTATGCCCCCATGACAACATCTATGAGAAGATACCTCTAGGGAAGACCCATGATGCAGTGGAGAGATTATATTGTTCATTTTATCAGAGATAGCTGGAAATCCTGCAGGAGAAACTGAAGATTTTTTCCTAGAGATATTTCTCTCATTGATTAGTAGTTAAGAAATGGGATGGATGTATTGATGGACTTGATACCATTTATGTATAAAAGACTGGTACAATGCTGTGGGTGAGTTTTATGTAAGACTACCAGGTAGTGCCTTTACAGCAGATGTGCTTAACCAACTGGGTACAGACACCCGCAGCTACATTGGCAAATCTCCTCATGCCAGTGCAGCATAGATCTACCCCTTGCAGCAGATATCAGTCTGTAAAGCATGTCTTATAAAGTGTATGCAAATTGCCTATATATGACCACCATATACAGCATGCATATTTGAAGTACTTAGCAATGTGCTGTCTGAATGTAGTACTAACATCTAGTGATTTAACATCCTCCCCTTCTCAATGAAATGTACAAAAAAACAACAAAATTCCTAGTGGTTAGTGCACCTCACCCCCCAAAATAGACACATATACTTATGCTTAAGGCCCAGTCAACCCTACTATCAAGTGACCATCTGGACTACAAGTACAACCTCCTGCTGATTGTAGTGCTTGACTTTCAACTGGTAGCAAGCTGTGCCAGTCAGGAGTTGCATGTGCTAGACACATGGTACTGCTTAACTCTCAGCTGGTAGCCAGCTGTGTCAGTGAGGAATGGCATGTGTTAGACACATGGTACTACTTAACTCTCAGCTGGTAGCCAGTTGTGCCAGTGAGGAGTGGCATGTGCTAGACACATGGTACTGCTTAACTCTCAGCTGGTAACCAGCTTTGCTAATGAGGAGAGGTCTGTGCTATACACTGTCACAGTCTAATGACAACAGGGGTTTTGAGGGAGGGCAGGAGAATAGGCATGTGATGGTCTGAGTGGTACCTTTACAGACAGCATTTGTATTCTTCATCATGGACAGTAAAATGTTAGAGACTTGTGTGGACACAGTAGAAATGAGATAGTCCACTTTGTCATATATTTGATGCACAGTGAAGGTATCACTGGATAATAGAATACACTGCCAGTTGCAGGATAAAAATCCTGGGATATGGTAGGGGTGCCGCAGGTCCCCCAGAAATTTTATTCATGCTAGCCCCATAAGGATAATTACTGCCCACATGCCTCTGGCTGGTGTGGTTGACCACACCTGATAAGTACCCAGAAATTTTGGTAGTCTCCGTCAGCTTATAAAACAAACATTATTCTAGGCAGAAGTAAATGGACAAAGACAAATGATTGTATTTAAAAGTAAATATTTTTCCTTAAAGTTCTGCAATGGGAGCATGTGCTTGCTGAAATGTTGACTTGACAATAACACTGATACTTTTTTTTTCAAGGCAGGCATTTATAATACATGCTTCAAACAGTTGTATTTTCATCAAATCCCATGAAGTGTAATGTAGTGGACTGACGTTTAAAAAATACATTTATATATATTGTGATGACCGTGCCCTGGCCCGGCAATCAAGGAGCCTCAATCCTCACCACTAACACCAGGGAGGTCATCTCATAGAAGAGAGGAAAGGGTAACTAATACACACAGTAAAGTACAATTTCCCTTAAGTGCACACAGAGATCACAGTCAGTCTGGGGCTTGTTGCTCTTCTGCTCACCAGGTCCCCAATAAGACTCCCCACTGGCACAGCTATAGGGTCCAGGTCTCAGCCTAGCTGGGCAAGTTAGAACCTACAGTACCCCCTCTGTCCAACCAGTGCTTTGTGTCCCTGCCAAGTAGCTGACACAACACACACACACACTTTGAGATAAGTATTTATACAACTTCACAGACACTCCTGGGAAAGGCTGACACAGATTCTCCAGCTGTGCCCCTTTACTCAGACCTAACAGTAGTAATCACTGCCACCACCCAGATAATACTATCAGCTACTAAATGGCCCTTAAAAGGGTGTCCAATTATTACTGTGCAATATTATAATCCAATGGTAGTATGACTAACAGTCAAGACTTACTTTAGAGTGGCCTATTACAATAAACTCTATAAATATGCAATGTACTCTAGAGCTTATCTCTACACAAACCAGCCATAGGTAGAAGGATTTAAAAATATTTAATAATAAATAATTAAAACACAAGACAAAACTACTACAGCAGAGAAATATCTAAGTGTTCAGAGCTCATGCAGAAACTTAAAATAATACAGTAGGACAGGTCTGATTTCAAAGAAAAATACCTAATTAATCTTTACTAGCTTTAACTATTCCTACAAGAAGTCACAGTGCTAGAAACTTACATGTGAGCATAAAGTGCTGATAAGTTGGATATCAAGAACAATGTACTTCAAGTCTCTTGTGAGAAATAGTATTTAAACATTACTAACAGACATTGCACGGACCAAAAAGAAAAGATAAACTGAAGACCGCAGATGAAGAATCCACTTAAAACACCAGTTTATTGCACCTCCAGCGCTACGGCAACCGCCTTCAAACATGTCTCTAAGGCCCTCCCAAATTACATCATTTTTGACACTTAGGTTTTCCTGGGCAAACAAACTACATTATTTAGCAGTCTAACACCTGCTCGGAAACTTACAACAATATAAGTCATTTCACATGTATATTCTAACAGAAACCAGAGCAATAAAGCACACTCCACATCTAAATTCTGGTCATAAACTTTAGCCTTAAAACAATGGGCATGATACCTTCATCCAGACACACTGGAGCCGAATTCTAACATGAAAGGGTCACAACATGCTT